>NW_016881944.1:0-1860 GCF_001698545.2 Rhinopithecus bieti | reverse complement strand
CTGCTAACTAAAGTTTTGGATGTATCAATTTAGAGAACCAATTACTACCTGCAAAATAAAGCATACTGTGGTACTTCTGTTTGATCTAGTATGTGTGATTTTAGATTGATGGATTAAAATTAATAAAGATCATGCATTTCATGCCACTATGGATAACCTCATTTTATTCTATATGCTCAGCCTTAAGAGCTTAGAGTTAATTGTATAACCTAAGTTCCTTAAATTCTAGTCTCTTGGATTGTCAACAGGAATCATAGGATCTCATAGATCTGCAACTTAACCAAGTCCTGTCATTAGGAAGGCACTAGTACAGAACCTTTAGTACAGACACCTCAAATAGGGGACCTACATAGTCATGGAAATTACAGGAAAACATCAAAACAAAATATGGAAATCTAACAAATGTAAGAACATCTTAACAAATGTACTTTCAGCGTATGTCTGTCTGCATTGATGAACTGTACTCATTGTTGAAGTTAATTTCATTCTGAGTGAGATATACCTCAGGGATATGGTGGGGCAAGGGGATGAGCTATCCATTTTCTGAATTTCCTTTAAATTCCTTGCAATCCAGTCTAATGCTCAATTTTATATAATTGGATAAAACGACAACACATACATAAACATACTCCTTTTACATAAGAAGTATTTTGGTGGGAGAAGGAATTAGACATTGGCTCCCTCTATAGTTCCAGAATAATAGGGTTTCATTTTCTGAAAGACATTTAATAGCTTGTAATTAAGTCAAAAAAAAATGGCCTTCATAACTCTGCCACCTCACGAGGCCTCTGAAATAAGCACTTTAAGTTGACTGATCATCAGGAAGAGTGGTTCCATATATGCTGCTGTGAGGGTTACAATGTATCTAGAAAGTCAATTTGGAGGGTCATCTTTTAAGTTCAATGTGTATACTTTTGAATGCCAGAACTGCCTTTAGAATTCTGATGAAATGTTTTCCTTTGTTTTGCTGTCTGCATGTATTTTGATAGCAGTGTAAGTTTGGGTCCCTTTAATTTCAAGAGGTATGCATAATGAATGTGAGAAATCTTGCCATACAATGCATCTTTAGTAGGAAAAGCCATAATTTTATTGAGCAGTTATAGTGCTTTGCACTTTAAACACGTTATTTCATTTAATACACCAACTGTCTGAGGTTGGGGTATCATTTCCAGTTTACAGATGAGATAACTGAGGCTCGAGTTGGTTGCTTAACCAAAGTCACACAGGATTAAGTGGCAAAATGAACATTTGAGCCCAGTTCTATTTGCCCCCCAAAGAACATGCAGTTAACCACTATACATCCTGCCTTTTGCAGAAACAATAGATTTTTTTAAAGCACATGCCTTACATTAAATGATTACAGAAATCTGACTTCTGTACTCTTCTATCTTGTATGTAGTTGCCTTATAAATATTCTTCAATATTCTTAAAATAACTTGAGTTTATCCAGCCCACTTGTGGGGCAGATGGATGTTATGGCAGCATGCCTTTTGGAAGATCAAAACCAAGCCCAGTTTGCACTGTACCGCATCAGTAATATTAAGCCCTGAATGTCACTTTTTTTCAGGGTAGCCTCATCTGGTTATTCTGATCACATATCATTGTCATTCTGCCCTCAAACTCTTGTGCATCATGAATCATTTTGACTGTGTATTAGTGTCTTTAAGAAACTAAATGGAACTGTCTCTCTCTTCTCACTTTCCTTAATACCATTCATACCCCTTCCCCTCCTCCCTCAGCTTTAAGTGCAGTGTAGCCATGACACTCAACTATCTTTGCCAGGTGGTTCTGAACCCTATTAATACACAGTTCCTATTCCCAAATCTAAGGCCTTTTGGGAAGGGTTTCAAGAATTTTTTT
>NW_016881943.1:0-297 GCF_001698545.2 Rhinopithecus bieti | reverse complement strand
GTCTTTTTTTTTTTTTTTTTTTTTTTTTTGAGACGGAGTCTCGCTCTGTCACCCAGGCTGGATGGAGTGCAGTGGTGCCATCTCGGCTCACTGCAAGCTCCGCCTCCCGGATTCACACCATTCTACCTCAGCCTCCCGACTAACGGGGACTACAGGTGCCTGCCACCACCCCGGCTAATTTTTTGTATTTTAGTAGATATGGAGTTTCACTGTGTTAACCAGGATGGTCTCAATCTTCTGACCTCGTGATCTGCCCACCTCAGCCTCCCAAAGTGCTGGAATTACAGGCGGGAGCCA
>NW_016881941.1:0-280 GCF_001698545.2 Rhinopithecus bieti | reverse complement strand
GGGGGGAGGGGGGTTTTTTTTTGCCTGGGGGGGGGGGGGGGGGGGGAAAATAAGCCCACCTCAACCTCTGCCTTCCAGGTGCAAGCTATTCTCTTGCCTCAGGCTCCCAAGCAGCTGGACTATAGGCATGCGCCACCACACCCGGCTAATTTTGTATTTTCAGTAGAGACAGGGTTTTGCCACCTTGGCCAGGCTGGTCTTGAACTCCTGACCTCGTGATCCACCCACCATGGCTTCCCAAAGTGTCGGGATTACAGGCGTGAACCATCACATCTGGCCT
>NW_016881940.1:0-1097 GCF_001698545.2 Rhinopithecus bieti | reverse complement strand
CATGTTTAAACTTTCATTAATACATCTATGACCTTCATGCTTAATGAGTCTTCAGGGGTCTCAGGAGGCTACATTTTGAAATAAACTTCATAAGGAATAAACAAGAAAATTGGAAGCAGGAAGAGGAACCAGCCAGAGCAATTGGTAGTGTAAACCAAAGTCTAAACTATCAGTAGAAGCCAAAGTGACTCGAAGTATCTGATGTATTTTACAAAGCAGATGCTCTTCGATGTAACGAAAGAAAAGAAATATCTCAAAACACAATCCAAGAAAATGGAATCTGAATTCTACCACAATAAAGTAGTACTTATCTTTATAAAAGATTTTTCTCTACATATTGGACTTTTAATAACTGAATTTTTTATACCATTTATCTGCTATAGAATGATGGAAGTTATTTATGACATAGTATGCCTATTACATGTTGAAAATAGGAGCATTTTAGGGCATTAAAATATCTCAGGAAAGGAGAGAATCCAAATTACTAGACTAGTTTCATGGCTTCACTGAACTCTGACAGATCAATTTAATATTTGAACATCATTAATTTGAACATTTCTCATGTAACTTAAGGCTCACACTGCATAACACAGGGATGCATTAAGCATTTGGACTTGAAGAAATAGTTTTAAAATGCCATTAAGGTTTAGAAATAGAAGAAATTACACTGGTTAGTAAAATACTGTGTAATATTCCGAACACTCCTCAATTGTAAGGCTACCAGATCCTAAATGTGGAGTGAAAATTAATACAAACTAGTTGGACAGGTTTCTATACTTATTTCAGAGGACATAAATGTGTATTTTATTGAATGTGTATATGAAAGCTAGAGACACAGATCATTACTTTTCCGATAATCTTTTCCCAACTCTTTTCTTGAAAGACTCAAAGTTATTACAGGAACATAAACATCCTTTAGAAGAACTCTGAACTGACCCTATCTACTAGACAGTTAGTCCTACAATGATCTTCCCCTTTTCTCTCTTTTCCTTTTCATCTGTAACAGAAACAAAATTTATAGATATTTAAGACACATATGTTTCCCATAAAACATAAAGCCACAAAAGACATTTATTTTATGCAAATTGATCATAATC
>NW_016881939.1:0-315 GCF_001698545.2 Rhinopithecus bieti | reverse complement strand
GTTTGGAACTTGCCCCTCTCCATCTGAGTGGAAGCGTGGCCTGATCACCCACGGTGTGCCTGGATTGGTACTTTTGTTCTGGTTTTGTCTTGACTTGAATTGCTGGATACTTTGGATTTGGTTTTGACTTGGCTTAAATCTCTTGGTACTCGGATTTTGAATTTTGTGGTATTCTGATTTTGGTTTGATATAAATGATAAAAGTGTGTGTGTGCCCTCTTTACCCGTTCTTTGTTTTGTGGTGAGTGTGTGTGGTGAGAGCGTGGTAGTTTGTCTTAAAAAACATGGGTCAGGTGCAAAGTAAGCCCACCCCATT
>NW_016881938.1:0-9048 GCF_001698545.2 Rhinopithecus bieti | reverse complement strand
AGAACTTACAATGTGCTTATGTCATGGAATGTTTTTTATATAATTCATCTCATTTAACTCTCCTAATAGCTCTATGAGTTAGAAATAGTTTCAATAATACACATGAGGAAACTGAGGCTCAAAGTTCAAGAAATTCTCTCAAGGTCACATAACAAGTAAGCAATAACGAAGGCTCTTAAAAGTAGAAGTTGGGGGGCAGAAGAGTGTAGGTCAGAATGATGTCATGTGAGAAAGACTCAATTTGCCCTTGTCTGCTTTGAAGTTGAAAGGCGGCCATGAGCCAATGAATGTGGTCAGCCTCGAGAAGCTAGAAAAGCCATAGAAATAGATTCTCCTCTTCAGCCTCCAAAACGAAGGCAGCCCTACTGATATGTTAATGTTAGTGCAATGAGATCTGTTTTAAACATCTGAACTACAGAACTATAAAATAATGAATATGCGCTGTTCAGGGCCACTAGGTTTGTAGTTGTTGCATCAAAATTGAAAGCTAATACACAGACACATGATTAGTTATCAGGATGGGATAATTTAAAAGAAGTATGTTTTGTTTCTGTGGCCATCAACTATTCACAGTAGTGTTTTGAGACAGAGTCTTGCGCTGTCACCCAGATTGGAGTGCAGCGGCCAATCTCAGCTCACTGCAACCTCTGCCTCCTGACTGCAAGTGATTCTCATGTCTCAGCTTCACAAGTAGCTGGGATTTCAGGTGTGCGCCACCACACCCAAATACTTTTGTGTTTTCAGTAGAGACAGGGTTTCGCCATGTTGGCCAGGCTGGTCTCAAACTCCTAGCCTCCAGTGATCTGCCTGCCTCCGCCTCCCAAAGTGCCGGGATTACAGGCATGACCCACTGCACCCAGCTCTCTGTATTTTTTTTTTTTTAAGTGTTACAATGCAGGTAGCCTTACACTTTTACTGTCGTTTGAACCTACTGTAATCAGCAACACCTCCAAACACACACACATGCACGAACCACTGAAATTGTTCTTATTAAAGTGGATATAAACTAGAGTGAGCACGTAACTTATTGGTCTAAATGGGCAAGTTTTAAGAGTGAATAGTAATTCCATTGTAGTAACTGCTATATATTAGGATTTCCCAGATATCTTACACTACTGATGTTTTGCTAAATTCACCGAATAATTTTCAATCATCAAGTTATTTGAACTAACCAGCAATATTGAATGTAGTTAGACATCTTCCTTTCCCCGAAAACACTTTCTTCTGAATTCCAGAATACCACATCCATCTTTTCCTTTCTTTTCAGCTTTTCTCTCCCCTTTCTAGCCACCCTTTTCAGCCCCTTTGCTGATGCCTCATCATATATATATCTAGAGACCTCTTATCTGTCTATACATTTTCCTTGGTAATCTTATCCTGGCCAATGGATTTAAATACTATCAATGTATTGACTTCTAAATTATTATCCTCAACTCTGATCTTAGATCTCCTTTCTTTACATCCATTCATAGCCTCATAGGCACTTCAAGATTAATATGTTTAAAACTGAAATCCTAATGTTCAACTCCCAAACCTGTTCCTTCTACAGTCTCACCCATCTTGGTTTGTGGCAACTCTATTTGGCCAGTTGCTTAAGAAAGAAACCTCACAATAATCCTCGGTTTCTCTAATTATTTCCTAAGTCACATTTACTGCATCAGGAGGCAAACGACTTTGATGAAATATTGGCCTCCAATTCTGCTACCAGATATGCTGTGCTAGAGATTATGAAACAGAAAAGCTCACATGTAAAATTAAAATGCTCATATCATACATTTATTTTATTATTTATTTTGAGACAGAGTTTCACTCTTGTTGCCCAGGATATAATGCAATGGCACGACATCAACTCACTGCAACCTCCACCTTCCGGGTTCAAGTGATTCTCCTGCCTCAGCCTCCCAAATAGGTGGGATTACAGGCGTGCACCACCACACCCAGCTAATTTTGTATTTTAGTAGAGATGGGGTTTTACCATGTTGGTTCAATTGGTCTCGAACTCTGACCTCAGGTGATCCACCCACCTTGGTTTCCCAAAGTGCTGGGAGTACAGGCGTCTGCCACCACACACGGCCCTACCATTTATTAAATGAGTTAAAACATATGGCAAGAGGAAAGAGATCCGGAGGATAATAAAATTAGAATAAATTCAGACACAGATTGTTTTGTATGTTTATGTGTCACTTGGTCCAATAACAGTACCTGGCACATAGTAGGTGATTAAAAAACAAGTGCTAAATAATCAAATGTATGAATACTACTCTATGTGTGAGTAACCCAATATACAAGAATCACAGCAGAGAAAGTGCAGTGTCACCCTAGTATAATGAGGATGGGCATGGAGTTGGATAAATGTAAATTTGAATTCAGGTTCTGTCACTTACTAATTAGGCCTAGAAATATAAATTAAGTTGGCCTATTTAAAACAGAGACAAAAGCACTCCGAGCTAAGGGAAGCATAAAAGCTAATATGGAAAATTTTGGGGCACCTGCGTAGGATAACAAGTGACTTAATTTGGTTGAAGAAAACATGAAATACATGTGTAATGAGCATAAAAGCATAAATTATTAATATATCATAAATCTTTTGAGGCAGTTTAGCAGAGTAGCCCTGTTATATGGGCAAAATTAAGTGGGAAAAAATTGTGAATATTATTAGGACTGTGAATAACATTAAAAAATGGACAAGAAACTAATAAATTTCACTTGGAGACATAGTAGGTTTGAGATATTAGTGGATATCAAGGTATAGATACACAACACAGAGTTGAAAATGAATTGGAAATGTGACTATAACTCAAGAAAGATTGGGAGTGGTGAAGACAGAGATACAATGATCATACGCATACAGATTGAATACAGATTGCATACAGATTGAGGCCAGGAGATTAAATCATTAATTATTAAATTACGTTAAGAGAACAAGTACACAGATAAGAAGGCCAATGGCACAAATATACATATGTAACAAACCTGCACATTATGCATACATACCCTAGAACTTAAAGTATAATAAAATAAAAGAAAAAAAAAAAAAAAGAAGGCCAAGACATCTCCTATGAGATTCATAAGCTAAGGAAGTTGGAAGAGCAGAAAAGGCCAGATAATCAAAGACACAGAATAGTCAGAGAGGAAGAACCTGCTGAGTGTAGAGGCTGAGAAAATGTTTCTTCAGTGGTAGAAAGTTAGGAGAGCTGAATAAAAGCCATTTGGCTCTGTGACTAAGAATACTTATTTGTTGAATAAATAAATGAACAGTTAAAGCAGAGTGATGTGTTTGGGGAGTGGGGCATGCACATTTTCCCATGGGGCACAGTCACCCGCATGGCTCTCTCTTATAGAGGACTTTATTTTCTCTGTAGACCACACTTTAATAAAACTTTCTGATGGCATCAGATCCAGCCTGTCTTGACTTCATTCGAAGTAGAGCAGGTACAGCCTATAGCGGCAGTGTAAGCTCAGTCCTTTTGACACTTTTGAAATTAACGTTCTTAGTGTGAATAAAGGCATACACTTATCAAAGCTAACTACATGTAACATCATCTTCTGATATGCTTCTTTAGTAACAGTCAGAATATATCATTCCTCTTGTGATTTGTGCTGTGTCTTTTCCAAAGGATAAACATTATACTGATTTGAATGCCTTATTTTAAATAAAACAGGTAAGTGAATTTGTTGATTTATCTGTAATTTATGACATATAATGTATTCGGTAATATTTACACAAAGGTAGAATGAGCAGAGTCTAGCAAGATGTAAGTCCATTTGTAATTACTTCATTAAGGAGTCATACCTGAGCAATGCCTTAATGAGGTGGTGATGAGGTAAAATGTGCTACCAGAATAGGCATTGCAGAAAACCTAGAAAAGGCAGCTCAGTAAAGTGATGAGAGGGGGGAAAAAAAAACCCTCTATCTTTGCTTGGTGTATGCTCCTTAATTTTAGGAGGTGGCACTTATTCCTTAAGTCTTGGTGATTTCAATGGGGGATGGTATAAATAGAGTCTAGAGAGTCGATGGAGATTCAAGAGGTCCAGAATGAGAGGAGTGAGAAGGAGCTTTCCAAGTAAGGCTAGGCCAACGGATGGAGGTCGTAACATTTCAGAGTTTAGGCATTTTTAGTTAATGCATCCAATTAATGCCAAATAAATTACTAATTAAATGGCATACCACTATCTTAAAAAAACCGAATCTCCAAAAATGTACACATTTCTTTACCAGATACGATAGTCTATCATTTTTAAACTCTCATTCATAGCGTAGTTTTGATAAAAATCACATTCTTCTCGCACGTTTCAAATTGGCTCTGCTGAGCCAAATCAAGTCGTTTTTGTTAAAAAGTAATTCTTGCAAATCTAGCAATCTTAGCGCATCTCATTTCCCACACCTGTAATCTCTACAAGGCTATTTCTTGTATGTTGGATTCCATACAATATTGCAAAGAGTGGAAAACTCCACTGAGAGCTCATCATATAGCAGTACGAAACCATTGCTGGAATATGACCTGCTTGTTGAGTGTGTGATTTTTCTCTATAAATACTTACAGAGCTGCTATACACAAGTTTAAATTAGCAAAATCAAAGGGAGAGCATATGAAGAAGCATGCAGTTGCATTTTTCTTACCAGTATATTTTAGAATGAATATAAAAAATAATTCCACTTGTAGTATATGTATTTTCTTTATGTATATCTAGAAAAATCTTCCCAAATAGGTGTATTAGCATTTTCACAGTTTGCCCACACTTTCTGAAGTTACATATATAAAACCTTTAATGAGCCGTCATGTATTTTATAACTATTAGTGCCTTTGTCAAAGAGAACCTTAGAAGTTATTACACAATTGAAAGTAGAAAATTCATTATTTATGGGAATTCATATTTATGAAGAATCATCCTATAAGTAACCTAGAGAAGTCTCAATAACAAAGTCGAATATCATGAGGAATCAGTAAACTGGGAAAAATCAAAACAGCTCTTCCCGGGGAGATAAAAAGCACTGAACAATTCAAGCAGTAAAGCCAGTGTTAGGATATCTTGGGAAGCAGCTCTCTGGTTTGTACAACAGACAGTAAATGTTCTGACAGACCTGTGAAGGAAATGGGCTCCGTGTAGGGTCAGCTCGGTGGTGAATAAGCAGGCCTGTGTGTAGGCATAGCTCTTGAAATCGAGGCTTAGGGGAAGAGTTTTCTCATAGCCCTGTGCTAGACTGACTGTGATCTGCAGAAAGGTTTGGGGGGAGTGCGATAGAGAGGGGAGGAAAACCATAAGTACACCGAAAGGACTACTTTCAACATGGTAGAAAACAGAACATTAAATGGAAACGGTTGAGTTCAATGTTAATACTACATTATAAATGATATTAGGAAACTGGTATATCCCAGAATTATGGCACTTAATGTCATGTTGGAGATGTTAAATGATCTGGGAAGATATGAGCCGCTATTTAACCATGGGATTCCATCGTAACACAACTCAACATTGATATGGGATGGTACTCTTCAAACCTGGCAAAAACAGGATTCCCAAGAGCAATTTTCTCTTAAATCCAAAGTAACTAAACCAAGAATTCATCAGGTCCATTACCCTGGAAAGGACTAAAGATCTTCATAAGCTAATATAGAGCTAGCTCAGTAAAGTGAGAGAGTTTGGCCTAAAATCTTTCCACCACATTCCAACAGAAATGTTGCTAAAGGTTTCTCCTACTATTGATTGTGCCTGAGTGAGAAAGCACAGAAAACATCCAACTACCCACGGTTCAGGAAAGAACAGCAATGTCAAGGAAGAACCCCAGTGAATTCTATGCCGTTATATAATGAAGCATTTCATCATGCTTTTTCTTTACTGTTTATTTGAAATATTTTAAACCATTTTATTTTCAAGTTGTTATCCTGAATAATGAAATCTGATTTTGTACATCATATTGCCATAAAGCATTTTTAATGATTAAAACAGTATTCCTTTAATCTTTCTCTAGCTCTTTGTTCTAGTTGATGAAGATTTTAGGAGTTTAATATTGATTAATAAGTTTGCTTCTTTCATTGTTGTGTTATACAATGGAAATGTAATATATTATGTTCATATTCCTATGATATGGTACATATCAATAGCATTTTTAATTTATGTTTGAGTCCAATGATCTCATTGTTCAGTTCCCACCTAGAGTGAGAACATGCGGTGTTTGGTTTTCTCTCTCTTGTGATAGTTTGCTAGAATGATGGTTCCGCTGCTCATGTCCCTAACAAAGGACGCAAACTCATTCCTTTTTATGGCCTGGCATAGTTTCCATGGTGTATATGTGCCACCTTTTCTTAATCCAGTCTGTCACGATGGACATTTGGGTGATTCCAAGTCTTGCTATTGTGAATAGTGCCGCAATAAACCTACGTGTGCATGTGCTTTGTAGTAGAATAATTTATAAATCCTTTCTGGGTATCTGAACCCAGTAGTGGGATGGCTGGCGTCCATATGGTACTCTAGTTCTAGATCCTTGAGGAATGGCCATACTGTTTTCCATAATGCGTTGAACTAGTTTACCATCCCACCAACAGTGTAAAAGTGTTCCTATTTCTCCACCATCCTCTCCAACACTGTTGTTTCCTGGACTTCTTAATGATTGCCATTCTAACTTTGTGAGATGGTTCTCATTGTGGTTTTGATTTGCATTTCTCTGATGGCTAGGGAACATCACCACTGGGGGCCTCTCATGGGGAGGGGGAGGAGGGGGATTGCACTGGGTTATACATGATATAAATGATGCGAATTGATGGGTGCTGACGAGTTGATGGGTGCAGCACACCAACATTTTGGATACATTATACTATGTAACCAACCTACACGTTATGCCCCATGATACCCTGAACTTAAAGTATAATAAATAAATAAATAAATAAATAAATATATCAATTTCCACACACACCCACACAAAAATAAAATGTTTGAAAAGGAAATATTGTATTCAATGAAGCAAAACTGAAAGGTTCTACATAGGTCTGTCTTTCTGTTTATACATAATTAGGCTTTGTACAATATACATGTATGTATACATATTATTCCGTTTTATACCAGTATATATAGTTGCACACAATACCTAAAATGGTATTAAATAGGAAACCATCTTGAATATTACCTGTCCTTTGGACACTTTACCTGTTGGGAATAGTGCATTTGATGATGTAATTGAAAATGTCTCTTTAGTCACTTTAGGTGGCCCTTGGCCAACATTTCCAACTTCCTGGATGGCTTCAATGCTCACTTGTTGAGGCAAAACTTGGAGAGTGATGTGATGTACTTAAGATGGACTTCTTATCTGGATAGTGGGTAGGCCTCTGTCAGCCACATAAACACTTAACGTCAATTCTTGGTTTCTTTATTTGAGACTCTTGAAAGGATATGAACAAAATCAATGTTACAGGAAGATGATGATAATGACACTTAGTTGGCCCATGGAATGTGCCTCCAGAGACGAATTGAACAATGATAATGCAGGCCTTAAAAATGTCTTTACCAATTTGGCAGCTAATGAGATGAGCAGTAAAGTTAATTTCTTTCCTTGTTATATGAACCTTTATTCTCTCTTACTTTTCCTAAGTCATATGCCGGCTAGCCATCTACAGAGTAGCTTTCATTAGGTAAGAAACAAATAAAGATTACATTTTCCTTTCCATGGAAAGTTATATTAACTGTCAATTCAAATGGTGGAGTGTAATTACACATTACACAAAATGGCTTAATGCTTTGGTTCTCAGTAAAGGAAACCTTATACCTTTTAAATTGAATGCTGCTGATCTTAAAGTATGCAGGAGAGCTTAAATAATTGTCTTGCGTTGTGCTGAAATGAGTCATGTATCCACAATTATAAAACGAATATAGATTTTTAATACTTATTAAAATATTTTCTTACATTTATGGGCCCCATCCTGATAAAGGTAGAATGGGTTGTTTTTCCTTCCAGACATTAGAGGATAATGTAAAAGTTCTACCCATTACGTTGAATCTGACTTCACGTCCCTTTGCCTCCTTTGCCACATCCAGAGGGTGAATGAAATCCAGCATTTAAAGTCAATAATAATTTGTAATAACACATATAAAGTGGCAGCTCCTTCAAAAGATTCATTTGCTACTTGGCATTACAATTTAGTTACTGCACTCATTCCAGTGAACCAAGATGTAAAGTAACCCTTTATGTGAAGTGTGTCATTAATACTAGAAAGTGTTAAAACGTAAGTTCATCCTTTAAAAGAAGGAAATTTTGTCATTGAGGCAACATTTGTAAATCTGGAGGATATTAAGTGAAATAAGCCAGGCACAGAAAGACAAGTACCACATGATCTCACTTACACATGGAATCTAAAAGTTGAATTCATAAAAGTAGACAGTAGAATGGTGTTTACCAGGGGCTGTGGGGTAGGGATTGGGAAGATGTTGGTCAAAGTCACAACATTTCAGTTAGATAGGAAAATAAGTTCAAGAGATCTATTGTACAACCTAATTAATAATAATGTATTGTATTCCTAAAATTGCTGTGAGGATATTAAGTGTACCCACCATGAAACATGATAAGCATATGAAGTAATGCATGTATTAATTAGTTCAATTTAGCCACTCCGGAATGTATACATATTTCAAAACATGTTATACATGATAAATGAATGCAATTTTAGTTTTTTAATAATTAATCAATATAAAATCAAAGATAAAAGATAAACAGAAATCCTGGCAGGAGGTCAAGGCAACGTGGTAATGCATTTTCCTTGCCATACATTTATCTTAACTACTAGTAAGAGATCTGTATTCAATTTGTATATTCTAATCAGGTGTTCTGACTGTAAGTGAAAAGCCAAGAGTAAAGTCTCAAGTCCATTAGCACAAAGGGAGGTCGAACAAGTGACTTCAACAATTCTTTTGCAAGTATCAGAACCATGATCAATCAGAACAACTATTTTAAAAGAGTTACAGGAGAGGGAAAATTAATGTTCCTTGGTCCACTTCTATCCATAGAATAATATAGTGCTTCTCAATTTTAATGTACATATGAATCACCTGGGGATCTTT
>NW_016881937.1:0-1606 GCF_001698545.2 Rhinopithecus bieti | reverse complement strand
TTTTGAGATGGAGTCTTGCTCTCACCAGGCTGGAGTGAAGTGGTTCGATCTCGGCTCACTGCAACCTTCACCTCCTGGGTTCAAATGATTCTTCTCCCTCAGCCTCCTGAGTAGCTGGGACTACAGGCACCGGCCACCATGCCTAGCTACATTTTTTGTATTTTAGTGGAGACAGGGTTTTACCATGTTGGCCAGGATGGTCTTGATCTCCTGACCTCGTGATCTGCCTGCCTCGGCCTCCCAAAGTGTTGGGATTACAGGCATGAGCCACTGCGCCCGGCCAATGTTTTATATATTTAAAACATAAAATATAGTTATTTTATATATTTAATGATTGTTTCTAAGTTTTCTTTAGTGATTGGTCTGGTAGTGTTCCTGTCAGTTTATTCTTTATTGAATTCATCTCTTCTTATTTTAAGGTATTTTAGTATATTAAGGATATGGAATTTTGACTGATGTTACAAATACTTTTCACCAATTAATTTTAAGGATTTCCAAATAAATGGTCAGAATAATCAAATTTTAGCCTTAAGAGAGTGTTTCATTTAGTTTTAGTTTATTTTCTAAGAAATGTGATAAATGAAATTTTGAAGAGAGCAGATATTTGGTGATGTATGTAACATCTTTGACGTTTATTTTATTTATTTATTTTGAGACAGGGTCTTGTTCTGTGCACCCAGTGCAGTAGTACAATCACAGCTCACTGCAGCCCCGACCTCCTGGGCTCAAGCCATCCTCCTTCCTTAGTCTCCCAAGTAGCTGGGACCACAGGTGCGTGCCACCATGCCCAGCTAATTAATGTATTTTATTTTGTAGAGATGGAGTTTTGCCTTGTTGCCCTCGCTGGTCTTAACACTCCTGGGCTCATGTGATACGCCTACCTTGGCCTCCTAGATTGTTAGAATTACAGGCATGAGCTACCATACCCAGCAATCTTTGACCTTTAGATTTTAACTTTGCTACCTTAAAGATTTTGAAAAGTGAAATGAGGTGTTTTGTACAGATATACTGTATATATTCTAGGCTGATAATACCTGGTACCAGGGAAGAAAGATTAGCAAGTTTTGAATTATACATTTGTATATTTTGCTGTTCATAAGGTTGTTTTAAGCTGGTCATTTCAGTGAAGGTTTCTCCGTTAACGATAACCTTAGTAAAGGAAAGAGTATTTTGATTTCAGTAGTGTGTTGGAATTTAACTTTGGTGTTTGACTGCTGAAAACTATGATCAAAGTTGGTCATTACTTATGTGATTAATTTGGGAAAGAAGTGACTAAACTGAAATGTACTTAACATTTTCATTATGGTAATGACTGCTGTAGTGGTTTTCTGTTTATACCTTTGTTTACATTTTTTATTTCATCAAGATAAATTCCAAAATGTAGAATTCCTTGTTCAAAGAATATGTACATTTTATAGCTTTTGATACATACTACCAAATGACTTTTGAAAGTAGTTGATATAATACATACTTTTATTATCAGTAGATGAGTGTCTTTTTTTTAATACTTCAACATTGGATGTATTTTTTAAGAGTCATTATCAGTTTGGTAGTTGAAATATGATAGTACTGTTTAATGGTAATTTCTTGGATTACTACTGAGACT
>NW_016881936.1:0-300 GCF_001698545.2 Rhinopithecus bieti | reverse complement strand
GTGTGTGTGTGTGTGTGTGTGTGTGTGTGAGTGTGTGTGTTTCATGACTGTGACGGCGGGCGATGGGCTTGGCGTGTGAGCGTGGATTCGAAGGTGCATTTGTGCGCGCGTCTGGAGGGGCGGCTTTCATGGGGTCGGGGCGTAGAAGGCTGTGTGTGTGTTTGGCTTGACTGTATGTTCTGGACAGAAGGCTTCGCAGAGGCTTCCCTTCTCCCGTGGCCCCGGCACGTCCACCCTACTTGGGGCACCTCTGCCCCTCTGCCTGACACGAGATGAAGCTGGAGACCCTGACACTGAGCT
>NW_016881935.1:0-298 GCF_001698545.2 Rhinopithecus bieti | reverse complement strand
GGCCAAAAAAAAAAAAAAAAAAGAAATTAAGCAAATAATCCAAAAGTAGTCAGAAATTTGGAATAAAGATGTTCAGGGAAGCTTACATGAGACAGAGAACTTGGAAATAGCCTAAAGGCCCAGCACTCTAGACTTAGGTCAGTAAAGCGTGGCATCCTATACACAGTGTATTTATTCATTTTATCTATTTATTTCTTTTGAGACGGAGTCTCTCTCTGTCGCCCAGGCTGGAGTGCAGTGGTGTGATCTTGGCTTACTGCAAGCTCCGCCTCCCAGGTTCACACTGTTCTCCTGCCTC
>NW_016881934.1:0-716 GCF_001698545.2 Rhinopithecus bieti | reverse complement strand
AGAAGAAATGTAATCCACAAATAGGAAAAGCGTTAATCACTTATGCCTTAAAAGTAATAATGATAGCAACCAAAATTCTTTCTGGAATCTGAATCAGTCATGCACATGTGTTTCTGACTTTATTCATTAAGATTAGCAGCTTTCCAGAAATCACTAAAATCAAATCTTCAAAAGCTCCAGTTCAAGATCTGGAGATATAATGGAAGTCTGGCGATCTTTTCCATAGGCTCTGAGGACCTTCTTTACCATCTTAATGTCTTAAATGGAAAACGACCATGTTTGACAAAATAATAAGTTTGCTTCCTGAGTTTAAAATGAATGGCTGCCTATCAGATCCACTCTGAGCCTATCACTTCAGGCTGTCAGGACAGCCACATTGCTCACAATTTCCCTTTGGGATAAGCTAATCCTACAACCACTTAACAGTTTGGGTAGTTTCAGCATGAGATATTGATGTCTTTGTAGAAATTATATTGCATAACATATAAAAGGAAGACTCAAGTCATACTGGTGTGTATGTACTACACTAATTGTGTGGTGCGACTATGTATGCATTAAGAATTTTAATCCTGTAAACGGAAGCAAAGGTTCACCTTTCATATCTCATCTCAACCAATAGCTTTGATTCTCATGGAAATCAAACATTACCTTTTTGTAATAAAATCAGTGTTTCAACAGAAATATATTTCACAATGAACCTTGTTTAAAATGACCAC
>NW_016881933.1:0-2512 GCF_001698545.2 Rhinopithecus bieti | reverse complement strand
AGAGCGAGACTCCGTCTCAAAAAAAAAACAGAAAAGAAAAAAAAAAGCTCATTCTTAGTCAAGAAACACTCTGTTTAAATAAAATCCTACGAGGGGTTTTAGCAGGACAGTAAAGGTCGCTAGCACCCCTCCCCAAAAGCAGCCTTTGATGGGCTCCTAGAAGGCCTTAGGGTCTCAGAATACAGAGCCTGGGCTACCAAGCCCAGTGGGCAGATACGGAAACAGGGGTGAGAGAGAGGCACTGGGGACCTGGGAAGGATGAGGAACCCATAGCCTTCACCATCTCCCCACTCACCCATCTGCTGGGCCAGGAGGAGCCTCCTGCCCCATGGACCTGCTGAAGTCTCAGCCAGAATCCCTTGGCCATGTGGGCGGCGGGCCCAGGATGTGGGAACAAGCACCAGGGAATGAATAATTCCTGCCCTGGCCCTTCCCGGGTTACCGGAGCTGGCTTATCTGGTGACAGGTGTTGACTGCACAGAGCCATGATGGGGCAGGATGGAACCCGGGTGCAGGTCCAGCTTGATTCCTATGCCAAGGCTGAACTTGAGCCTCTACTATGTCCTTCACGTTTACCTAGCAGGCCTCACACAGCCAGGCTTCCGACCTGGCCAGGGCCCCACAGTGCCACACAGGCCTCAGTGACATGTGGCTACCCAGGCATGATTTGCTATAGCCTCCCTGTCATCTCATGAAAACCTAGACCTGCTCTGGGCCAAGGGGCAGCCCACAGGTTCTCTCCTGCATCCCTCACTGAAAAGGAGGTCGGGGAGAGACCCAGAGAGGGAACCCAGCCCGCTTAGCAATGCACAGCAACACCAAGCTGGCCGTCACTCACCCGGCAGACAGACATCTGATTGGTGGTGAGCGTGCCCGTCTTGTCAGAGCAGATGACCGAGGTGCAGCCCAGGGTCTCCACGGAGGGCAGGCTTCTCACGATGGCGTTCTTGCGTGCCATGCGCCTCGTGCCCAGGGCCAGGCACGTAGTGATGACGGCCGGGAGGCCCTCGGGGATGGCCGCCACAGCCAGGGCCACGGCGATCTTGAAGTAGTAGACAGCGCCACGCAGCCAGGAGCCACCATGGGCCGGGTCAGCGAAGTGGCCAATGTTGATGACCCACACGGCCACGCAGATCACAGAGATGGCGTGGGACAGCTGCCGCCCAAACTCATCCAGCTTGCGCTGCAGCGGCGTCCGCTCGGGCTCCACTGCCGCCATCTGGCTCCGAATCTTGCCCAGCTCCGTGTGCAGGCCAGTGGCCACGACCACACCCACTGCTTTGCCCGAGGCGATATTGGTGCCCTGGCCGAGGGAGGGACAAGGAAAAGCTGCTCAGCAGCCAAGCCGGACCCCTGACTCCTTCAAGCCGCAGTAAGGCACTTTTCCTTCTACCTGGCTTTCCTTTTCTCCATGTTGCTAGGGCTTCCAGACTTCTGTAGCTAGGTATACATTGCCTTCCCATGACAGTGTCAGCTCTAGGAAGGCAGGGATTGGGTTCATCACCGTATCCCCAGTGCCTAGCATGGGGCGGGCACAGAGGAGGCATGGGGCTGATCCCGATAATATAATGGACCAGCGCAGCACAAGCATCCATCCCGCAAAATGTGATTTGTAAACAACCACTATAGCCACACAGGAGCACAGCAGACTACGAACTCAATAAACAGCCCATTAATATTTACTGAAAATCCACAAAACCTGAGCCTCAGCTCATCCATTTCCAAGGCTCCAGTAAAATCCTCAATTCCTAGCATGAGGGACAGCCAGCCTTGTGGCTTGGTGTCCTCTTCTATAAAGTGATCCAACAAAGGCCCAAGATGGTTTTCTGAGGAGGCTAAGAACTCAGTACCCCTTCAAAAGCATATGCTGTTGAGGCTGGCGAGAAGGCAGGCCCCAGACTCTCTTCTATCTTAAGCAATGCAGCTCTAGTGCCCAACATGCAGGGCCCAGCCAGACAACCTTCCTTCAAAGATTCTTTTATTATTACTTTAGAAATTTTTTTTGTTTAATTTTGAATTTTAGTAGAAATGAGGTCTCACTATGTTTCTCAGGCTAGTCCCAAACTCCTGAGCTCAAGTGATCCTCCTGCCTTGGCCTCCCAAAGTGCTGGGATGATTAGGCATGAGCTACCATGCCCGGCCCCTCCAAAGCTTCTTAGTGACAGCTGCTGATACTGGAGCAATGGCTGTCACCATTGCTCCCCACCCCAAGGCAAGTGCCAGGGAATAGAAGCCCGTCCAAGGCTTCCATGCAGCTAGGTAGGCCCCTCTCAAGAAGAGTTCTGGGCTAGGTGTGGTGGCTCACACCTGTAATCCCAGCACTTTGGGAGGCCAAGGTGGGTGGATCACCTGAGGTCAGCAGTTAGGGACCAGCCAGGCCAACATGGCGAAACCCTGTCTTTACTAAAATACAAACATTAGCTAGGCATGGTGGCATGTGCTTGTAATCCCAGCTGCTTGGGAGGCTGAGGCAGGAGAATGGCTTGAACCCGGGAGGTGGAGGCTACAGTGA
>NW_016881932.1:0-1801 GCF_001698545.2 Rhinopithecus bieti | reverse complement strand
AAGCAAAACAAATTTCACAATCCTAATTAGCATACTTGCTTTTATTGAGTTTTATGAAATGTAATTAACCATTAAATTTTAAAAAACTCCTTGGATAGTGTACAAATAGTAGTACCTAAAGAGTGGAAATCTAGAATTGCGTTAAGAAGAAAGTTAAAATTATCTGATTGCTAGACTGTAACATCAAAGCTGTAATTGACTTTTAATTCTAGAAAAGTCTAATTCATAAGAAAGACTACATGAATCTAAGATTCTACTTTCATGCCCAAGTACAGTGGATGGAGTTCTTATACAATCAAATATGTTGAGGAGATTCTTGGGCATAATTCTTCTCTATCTTTGTTATATCAGCCCTCCCTTTATATGTTCCTTGGAGTTAGTACACTTCAGCGTTGTTTTGTTTTGTTTTTTTTTGGTTTTGATTTGTTTGTTTTCGTATGTCAGCACTGACCTTAAGATTTAAAACCTTGGGAGGGCGCCGTGGCTCAGGCTTGTAATCCCAGCACTTTGGGAGGCCTAGGCAGATGGATCACGAGGTCAGTAGAGTGAGATCATCCAGGCTAACATGGTGAAACCCCTCTCTACTAAAATACAGAAAAGTAGTGGGTCGTGGTGGTGGGTGCCTGTAGTGTCAGCTACTAGGCTACCAAAATACAAAAAAATTAGCTGAGTGTAGTAGTCCCAGCTACTCGGGAGGCAGAGGCAGGAGAATGGCGTGAACCAGCAAGGGTGGAGTTTGCAGTGAGCCGAGATCAGGCCACTGCACTCCAGACTAGGCGAAGGAGCGAGACTCCGTCTGAAAAAAAAAAACCAAAGATTTAAAATAACAAAATGTGAGATAGGAACTTAATATTTTCTTTTCATTTTGTCACAAACAAATAACAAAGAGAAGTATTTCCAAAGTAACTTCAAGAATTCAAAGGCAAATGATCAGTTGAGCCCACATACACTACTGTAATGCTTTAAAATTTTTTATGTAGAAGTAGTGCCTGTTAATGCAAAGCAGAAAATGAGATTCAAATTCCAAATGAAACATCACACTTTCTTCACTGTGTAAATGGCTGCTTATAAGGACTGGAGGTTGTACTCACCTTCTGTGGAATCTGGGCCAAGTCTGAAACGAGAGATCAGCCTTCCTTTTCGTAAGATTTTGCACAACTGGCCCCAGAGAAAACACCACGGTGCCATCTTTGGCAGAGATATGGACAAATTCTTTCATTTCCTACAAAGAAAATAATTTCTGCATCATAAAGATGCAATATCATGTGGAATAATATAGTTTACCTATGCTTTAATAAAATCTGAAAAGTTTCCATATGTATCATTATATTGTCCCTATATTCTGCCATATACTTCTAGTCTCTACAAGAAAGTTTGTGTTAGAAACACATGGCTTCAATACATAGTAATTATTTACTAGAAACAGTACACAACCAAATAATTATACAGGACACTTAAGTAATAAATACAAAGCTTTTAAATATTTGGCAGATAGTCTAAATTCTAAAATCATAATGGTTTGCAAACTCATAAAATATTCCTTGAGGAGTGATGTTAGTAAAATGATGAAATAATGCCCCCCAAATTAATTCCCACACAAAGTGACAGCTAGTAACTATGTAAATACAAAAGCCACGCTGAATTCACCAGAGCTAAAAGAGAAGAAGAAAATCCCAAGACTCATAGACATGGGAAAACTCATGATCTGTAAGATGAATAATTCTTTTGGATTATGACACCCCTTCCACACACCAAGAAGACACCACTGTGATACCCCTTCCACACACCAAGAAGACACCAC
>NW_016881931.1:0-300 GCF_001698545.2 Rhinopithecus bieti | reverse complement strand
TTTAGTACCTATAAGTATTTTGAAATCAGTTGGCCAATTTTGCCATCAAAAAATTGTAACTTGAAACTTGCAGAACAACTAGTTGCCTCTAGTCCTAAAAAAGAGTTCTTAATTGCAGTTTCTGCATTTATTTGTCTGATAGCAAATAAATTTCACATTCATTTCTGGCTTCCTTTCAAAAGGGCAGGTTAATCTCAAAAGGAAATATATGAGTTTATCATTTTCTGCTAGGATTTGGTTTCTATTTCTAAAATAGTGGCACAGTGTTGGTACTGTGCAGTGTTGGTAATGCTTTGTGAT
>NW_016881930.1:0-301 GCF_001698545.2 Rhinopithecus bieti | reverse complement strand
CGAACCCTTCGTATTCTCTTTGCGATCTTTCTGCAAATTTAAAACTGGCCAGGCACAGTGGCACATGTCTGTAATCCCAGCCCTTTGGGAGGCTGAAGTGGGAGGATCACTTGAGCCCCGGTGGTGAAGGCGGGGCAGAGGTTGCAGTGAGCTGAGATCACACCACTGCACTTCATCCTGGGTGACAGAGCTCAGACCCCGTCTCAAAAAAAATTTTAAGGGTAAACTGTCTAAGGGGCTTATGGGAACCCTTCGTATTCTCTTTGCGATCTTTCTGCAAATTTAAAACTGGCCAGGCACA
>NW_016881929.1:0-711 GCF_001698545.2 Rhinopithecus bieti | reverse complement strand
TGCATGTGTCTTTATAGTAGAATGATTTATAATCCTTTGTGTATATACCAAATGATGGGATTGGTGGATTAAATGGTTTTCTGGTTCTAGATCCCTGAGGAATCGTCACACTGTCTTCCACAATGGTTGAACTAATTTACACTCCCACCAACAGTGTAAAAGTGTTCTTATTCCTCCACATCCTCTCCAATATCTGTTGTTTCCTGACTTTTAATGATCCCAATTCTAACTGGTGTGAGATGGCATCTCATTGTGGTTTTGATTTGCATTTTCTAATGACCAGTGATGATGAGCTTTTTTCATGTTTCATAAATGTCTTCTTTTGAGAAGTGTCTGTTCATATCCTTTGCCCACTTTTGATGAGGTTGTTTGTTTTTTTCTTGTAAATTTATTTAAGTTCTTTGTAGATTCTGGATATTAGCCCTTTGTCAGATGGATAGATTGCAAAATTTTCTCCCATTCTGTAGGTTGCCTGTTCGCTCTGATGATAGTTTCTTTTGGTGTGCAGAAGCTCTTTCGTTTAATTAGAACCCATTTGTCAGTTTTGCCTTTTGTTGCCATTGCTTTTGGTGTTTTAGTCATGAGGTCTTTGCCCAAGCCTATGTCCTTAATGGTATTGCCTAAGTTTTCTTCTAAGGGTTTTATGGTTTTAGGTCTTGCGTTTAAATCTTTAATCCATCTTGAGCTAATTTTGTATAAGGTGTAAGGAAG
>NW_016881928.1:0-301 GCF_001698545.2 Rhinopithecus bieti | reverse complement strand
TTCCTTCCTTTCTTCCTCCTTTCCTTCTTCCCTTCCTTCCTTCCTTCCTCCTTTCCTTCTTTCCTTCCTTTCCTTCCTTCCTTCCCTCCCTCCTTCCTTCTTTCCTTCCTTCATCACTCCCTGCTTCCCTCCCTCCCTCCTTCCTTCCTTCCTCACTCCCTCCTTCCCTCCCTCCTTCCTTCCTTCATTCCTTCCTTCCTTCCTTCCTTCCTTTCCTTTCCTTCCTTCCCTTCCTTCCTTCCTTCTTTCCCTCCTTCCCTCCTTCCTTCTTTCCTTCCTTCCCTCCCTGCCTCCCTCCCTT
>NW_016881927.1:0-299 GCF_001698545.2 Rhinopithecus bieti | reverse complement strand
TTTTTTTTTTTGGGGACGGGGTCTGGCTCTGTGGCCCGGGCTGGAGTACAGTGGCCGGATCTCAGCTCACTTCAAGCTCTGCCTCCCGGGTTCACGCCATTCTCCTGCCTCAGCCTCCCGAGTAGCTGGGACTACAGGCGCCCGCCACCTCGCCCGGCTAGTTTTTTGTATTTTAGTAGAGACGGGGTTTCACTGTGTTAGCCAGGATGGTCTCGATCTCCTGACCTCGTGATCCGCCCGTCTCGGCCTCCCAAAGTGCTGGGATTACAGGCTTGAGCCACCGCGCCCGGCCACAGTTA
>NW_016881926.1:0-297 GCF_001698545.2 Rhinopithecus bieti | reverse complement strand
AGCCTGGCCAACATGGTGAAAGCTTGTCTCTACTAAAATACAGAAATGAGCCAGGCGTGGTGGCGGACACCCGTAATCCCAGCTACTAGGGAGGCTGAGGCAGGAGAATTGCTTGAACCTGGGAGGCGGAGTTTGCAGTAGCCCGGAACCACCCCATTTTCCCCATCCGGGGAAAAAAGGGTAGGACCCCTCTCAAAAAAAAAAAAAAAGGAAGGAAGGAAGGAAGAAAGAAGGAAGAAAGAAAAAAAGGAAGGAAGGACGGAAGGAAGGAAGGAAGGAAAAAAGGAAGGAAAAAAG
>NW_016881925.1:0-711 GCF_001698545.2 Rhinopithecus bieti | reverse complement strand
TATCAAAGATAAGAACCATGAACGATAAAATTAATAGAAATGATCATTAAAATTTTTTTTAATTTTTTAGGTCGAAGATATTGAATAATATTAAAATATAAACCACAAATGAGAGAAATAACTGCAACATATTTGACAATAAATAGGTTGATGTCCTAACAAAGACTTCTTTACTCAATAGGAAAAGGCACACCACCAAAACATAAACAAGTAAGACAAAAGGAGGAAAATATATGATAAATATATCAATATAAAGTAATATCCAAGTTTATTTAACCAAAAGGTGCATATTAAAACAATAAGTTTTCCCATCAGATAACACTTTTAAATGAGCAGAAATTTGGCCAGGCATGGTGGCTCACGTCTGTAATGCCAACACTTTCAGAGGCCAAAGTGGGCGGATCACTTGAGGTCAGGAGTTCGAGACCAGCCTAGCCAACATAGCAAAACCCCATCTCTACCAAAATTACAAAACTAGCCAGGTGTGGTGGCACACACCTGTAATCCCAGCCAGCTACTCAGGAGGCTGAGACACAAGACTTGCTTAAACCCAGAGGCAGAGATTGCAATGAGCCAAGATCACGCCACTGCATTCCAGCATGGGCGACAGAGCCAGACTGTGTCTCAAAAAAAAAAAGAAAGAAAGAAAATAAAAGAAGCAGAAATTCCCTGTAGTTGCAATCTCTGCTTTCTGTATTTAAAATATATATA
>NW_016881924.1:0-713 GCF_001698545.2 Rhinopithecus bieti | reverse complement strand
TCATGGCATTGTACAATTGATGGGAGTGGGTCAAACATGAGCGGGAGCTATTTCACCGGTCCAGGGAAAAGATGATGATCACTTAGATTTAGATGGTGGAAAAGGGAAACAAGAAAAGTGCACAGATTTTGTTTGTGGGTGATTGTTTTACTGTGGTAAATAATCACATAACATAAAAGGTACCATTTTGCCATTTCCAAGTTTACAGTTCAGTGGTATAAAGAATATTCACATGGTTGTACAACCATTACTACCATCATATCTTCAAAACTGAAACTCTGTACCCATTAAATATCTTCCCACTTTCACTCCTTCTAGCCCCAGGTAACAACCATTCTATTTTCTGTCTCTATGAATTTGATTTCTGTCGGTACCTCGTACAAGTGGAATTATACACTATTTGTCTTTTGGGGACTGGCATATTTTACTTTTCATAATGTCTTCAAGGTCCATCCATGTTGTAGCATGTATCAGAATTTGCTTCCTTTTGAAGCTGAAGAATGTTCCATTGCATATATAGCCACCATTTTGTTTACCCATTCATCCATAAATCAGCTTGTGGGTTGCTTCCATGTCTTGGCTATTGTGAATAGTGCTACTAGGACCATGGGAAAAGTGGAGGGAGTTTAAATATATTTTGTCACGTGCTGAGGAATTGAATATGAAGATTAAATAATAAATTGTCAAAATACCTATCCAAAAGTATCACCCAC
>NW_016881923.1:0-314 GCF_001698545.2 Rhinopithecus bieti | reverse complement strand
GGTTTTGATTTGCATTTCTCTGATGATCAATGATGTTGAGCTTTTTTTTCATATGTTTTTGGCCATGTAAATGTCTTCTTTTGAGAAGTGTCTGTTCATATATTTTGCCTATGTTTTGATAAGGTTGTCATTTCTTTTTTCTTGTAAATATGTTTAAGTTCCTTGTAAATTCTGGATATTAGACCTTTGTCAGATGGGTAGATTGCAAAATGTTCTTCTACTCTGTTGGTTGCCTATTCACTCTGATGATTATTTCTTTTGCTGTGAAGAAGCTCTTTAGTTTAGTTAAATCCCACTTGTCAATTTTGGCTTTT
>NW_016881922.1:0-314 GCF_001698545.2 Rhinopithecus bieti | reverse complement strand
TTCTGGTTCTCTGAAGGAGCCTAACTAATACACCTCCCCTCCCTCATTCTCTCCAAAGACATGGCAAGGTTCAGGGCACACAGAGACAGGGAGGAGGGGTTGCTCCAGTTATCACTGACAGCACTGTGGGTGTGTGGAGCCTGAGGGCCTCCCTGGCTGGCTTCTCTCGGTCTCCCCAGTCTCTGGCTGTGGCAGATATGGTTTTCCATCTCTGTTGAGCTGTAATTTCAGAGATTTGGGGCTGCAGAGGTAGAGGTGACAGAGGAGTGAGTGAGGTGGCAGCAGTGACAGTTCTAGACCAGGCGTGTGTGTGT
>NW_016881921.1:0-314 GCF_001698545.2 Rhinopithecus bieti | reverse complement strand
AAATGTAAAATAATTTTATTCTTTTCAATAAAGGCATTTCATTAAATGTATAACCAGGATTTAATTTTTAGACCTTGAAAGACTTCATTTAAATACATTCAAAGTCAGAAAAAAAGTCCTCTGTCAGACCCACAGGTCCTAAATTTTTTTTATTGCAAAAATATAGTCTGCAGCCATGGCCTGGCCAGATGGGAAGGGAGGGAGGTGGCTATAGAGTCCCGGGTCTCCCTGGAGAGGTGTGGAATCCCAGGGAAAGATTTTCTGTCAAGCTTTGAGAGGGAGCCCTCATCCAGAATGTTTGATGAAGACAGAAA
>NW_016881920.1:0-310 GCF_001698545.2 Rhinopithecus bieti | reverse complement strand
GGGTGAAACCCTGTCTCTACTAAAATAACAAAAAAATTTAGCTAGGGGTGATGGTGGGCACCTGTAGTCCCAGCTACTTGGGAGGCTGAGGCAGGAGAATGGCGTGAACCAGGAGGCGGAGCATGCAGTGAGCCGAGATTGTGCCACTGCACTCCAGCCTGGGCGACAGAGTGAGACTCTATCTCAAAAAAAAAAAAAAAAAAAAAAAAAAAATTAGCTGGGGTGTTTTTTTTTTTAAAAAAAAAAAAAAAAAAAAAAAAAAAAATTAGCTGGGTGTGATTTTGATTCTCAAAATCAAGAAAAGAAAATG
>NW_016881919.1:0-1841 GCF_001698545.2 Rhinopithecus bieti | reverse complement strand
AGGCTATCTTCAATAGACTTACAATTCAAATACTACTAAAAGGTAAAAAATTTCATCCCTAGCAAGTTCACTTAACTTGTGCTATACTGAACCACAACGCTCTAACACAAAGTTCATGGCTATCCTCTCCTTGGTATGGATGCATGCACTGATTGATTGATTGATTGAGACAGAGTTTTGCTCTTGTTGCCCAGGCTGGGGTGCAGTGGCGCAATCTTGGTTCACTGCAACCTCCACCTCCTGGGTTCAAGCGATTCTCCTGCCTCAGCCTCCCGAGTAGCTGGGAGTACAGGTGCCTGTCACCATGCCCGGCTAATCTTTTGGGTTTTTTTTTTTTTTTTTAGTACAGACAGGGTTTCATCATGTTGGCCAGGCTGGTCTCGAACTCCTGACCTCAGATGATCCACGCGACTTGGCCTTCCTTGGCATTTATATTAATGGACATTGTCCTACAGTCCAAAGTGATTCCATATCACCTATATTTTCATAGTAACTTACTATCATTTGCCAGTCTTGCCACCAAGACTATAAACACCTCACTAAAGCATGTTTTAGAAATGCAGTTCTTCATTACTATTTGTTATAATATGATCATACAGTTGGTTTCTAACATTTGTTTACTACTTGGGCAGTTAACACCTTCTCTGGAGAAAGGCAGCAGGTTTTCTATTCTTCTTTCTACCAATTTTAGCAATACAAAAGTGAAGGAAAAGGTTATTAGGTTATTATAATTTTTTTTTTCTATGGAGAAATAACAGCCGTGCACTTCTGAAGGGAATGAAGTGTTCAACAAAGCTGTCCAAGTAGTAGCCTAACTGCCAAACTTATTTAGGCAAATTTACCTCTCTACCTCCAATACTACCACCCCAAGAGTATACACAAGTGGTAGCAGAGAAACATTTCTTCCCAATCCTGGGAGGTGTAAATGCTATTTACCTTCAGATGCATACTCCTTTGTTTTGGGGAGCTTAGGAGAGAGAGGAACAACATATGGTACAGATTGCTGAGGAGATCGTTTGGTGCTTTGCCTTCCTGTTACATCTTCTTTTGCTGTTCTCAAAGGAAAACAGTTGTCTGTTATAACGAACTAATATACTCAAGCATTTTCATATCATCAGCATGAAACACTTGTTTCTACATCATTTGCCTACAATACCTTCATTGACAACTTCTCAATTATTTGATGTTCTTGAATAACATGTGTCTATTTCATCCTATTTTATATTTTCACTGAAATAATATTCAAGAGTTAAAAGCATTTAACTCTTAATATGGGGTTACCAGATCTCTCTAAATATCTCACAAGGCAGTGAGGCAACCCATTAAAATGTGTCTAAAATGGCCTGGGAAAATTGCTCCCATGAGCAGGAGGAGTTAAAACTTCAGAGAAATTAAATAAAAGATATGGTATAATGAACATCCATTTTGTTAAGTAACAATCCTGGCTTAGAGCTACCCTTAAAACAAGTCTACTGCTTACTTATCATTCAACCAAACACACTTCTACTTAAAGGACCACTCTGTAAAACATGATCCTGAAAGTAAAGACAGCTTTAATCATCAATTATACCCTAAGTATCAACAAATATCCTGATTTAACCTCTAACTAAAAGGACAAATAAGGTATAAGAAAATCTTAAAAGTCTGATAGTAGACCTCAAAAGAGAAGAAAGATTGCAATGAGTATCAAAGTCAAACTTCATCTGGTTCAAAATTTCGGCTGAGGGCCAGGCATGCTGCTCAAAATGTCATGATGAGTAACCTTTAGTTCAATCTAGTTACTCAGTGAATCCCAATGAGTCCGGTAGAGCTCTTACCACTTTAGTTTTATTTTTAATAAT
>NW_016881918.1:0-1866 GCF_001698545.2 Rhinopithecus bieti | reverse complement strand
CACCCATGACCAAAAATGCAAAATAAGTACAACCCTTAGGTGTATACCTTCCCTTTTGCTTAGGGCAATAGTTAAGATAAACTAATATATGTATATGATTTTAAGAGTTAAAACTCATCACCCATAATCAGCAAGGATGCTAAGGAAGGCAATACCTTGAAGCTTTTTTTAAAATTAAAACCAAAGCTTTAGATGGTAAACTACACTTACAGGAACACAAACCGAAATCTTTATGCCCTTGCTTTGTAGGTGAAAGTTCTATTTTAAATACTTCTTTGAAAACTCAGTATACAGTTCATTCAGTACTATGGTGATAATAGGAGTAAAGATGTCCACTTCCATTAGACAATGAACTAATCTACTTAGAGAGGACTATTATAGCAACTCTCTTCTCATACACGTTTATATATACTCTACTCATGGTATATGCTCTAAAGAGGTTTTATTGAGGTTTGTACCTCTGAACTTAAATCTCTACATTTTCCTTTCCACTAATCTCTATTCAAAATGTCATATACTTTGCTAGTTGCTCTGGGAGAAGTCATGGACACTTAAACAGCTTATCATGCAGTTCCAAGATTATATGGCAAAATAATGAGGAAAGTGCCTTAAGAGGTAGGAAGTAGGCTCTCATCCCAACCCTTGGTATGCCCTGTTATGAAGTTAAAAAACTAGAATCAAAGTGGTAAATGTGAGGCTGATAGTAATACCAGGCTTTAGAAAATTAAGTTGACTTAGTTACTAGAATTCTTTGAGAACACTCAGTCACATTGGAACCAGTTGCAAATCACTTGATCACACAGAATACAGCAGTGTCAAAACACATAAAGCACACTGTAGATACAAATTCTTCTTGGCCATCCATATTTGGGCATTATCATTCTGGAGATTCTTCACTGGAAAAGTAGTTAAATGTGGCTCTGTTGAATACCACAGTCCCAAGAAAGTGAATTTCATTCCTTCATTAATTGGTCTCCACCAATGGTCACTTGGGGAGACCAGCAAAATGTAAGCAACCTGGGGTTGAAAAGAGGACTATTTTCATTAATTGAAAAAAAAAATACCGAGTTAAGTCAAGTTATCTGTGAATTAAGTAAGGCTCAAAGTATATATCCAGTTTAAAATTAGTTACATGGCATTGGGCCTTTCAGAGGGACACAACTCTAGGACTAGATTGAAACCTCCTGGTTTAAGCACCAAGGTCAGCCATGGAATCCATCATATTCGTTAATCTGAGAAAACAGACCTTTTCTGAACTTTTACATTCCTGAGCTATCTATCCTAATGCCTTAATAAGTTTCAATGCTCAATCAATAAGATAGAATTTTCTTTATAAAATATAATAAAGCAAACTGAAAATTATAGGTCATTTTAAAGGCCAGGAAGTAGAGAATATCAAAGCCATGTTGAGATGTGTATTGCTGGCTTCCATGGTGATTAAGCTGCAAATCTTGAATACTTTTCTGCTCTCATCCCAGGTTGGGCTTACCTGAGTCCCTTTTCTGCTGAATACATTCTGCCCTCTCTTGAAGCCTTTGCACCCACCTACCCTCTGTTCAAATCCTTCCTGGGCTGAAGGTGCAGGGCACAGTTAACGGGACAGCCCCACCTCCCATGATGTCCCCTGGCCCCAATAGCAGTCACTTCTTGAAAAGAGAGGGAAATGGTTGACCCAAACCCGCTTTTGGAGTGCACTGCATATGAAATGTGTAAACTCTACAGCATACACACCACATCTTCTCTCCAGACAATCGTAACTGACTTTTCACACACACAAGCTTCATAGCATCTCAACTTTGGGCCTTGTCAAAATTATTACATTTTTGGACTTTTGGGGTTGCTTGTGAACAAATGCATCCATATCAG
>NW_016881917.1:0-298 GCF_001698545.2 Rhinopithecus bieti | reverse complement strand
GAGACGGAGTCTCGCTCTGTCGCCCAGGCTGGAGTGCAGTGGCCGGATCTCAGCTCACTGCAAGCTCTGCCTCCCGGGTTTACGCCATTCTCCTGCCTCAGCCTCCTGAGTAGCTGGGACCACAGGTGCCCGCCACCTCGCCCGGCTAGTTTTTTGTATTTTTTAGTAGAGACGGGGTTTCACCGTGTTAGCCAGGATGGTCTCGATCTCCTGACCTCGTGATCCGCCCGTCTCGGCCTCCCAAAGTGCTGGGATTACAGGCTTGAGCCACCACGCCCGGCCCCTTTTTTTTTTTTTT
>NW_016881916.1:0-755 GCF_001698545.2 Rhinopithecus bieti | reverse complement strand
CTAGATCCTTGAGGAATCCCCACACTGTCTTCCACAATGGTTGAACAGTTTACAGTCCCACCAACAGTGCAAAAGCGTTCCTATTTCTCCACGTCCTCTCAAGCACCTGTTATTTCCTGACTTTTAATGATCGGCATTCTAACTGGTGTGAGATGGTATCTCATTGTGGTTTTGATTTGCATTTCTCTGACAGCCAGTGATAATGAGCATTTTTTCATGTGTCTGTTGGCTGTATAAATGTCTTCTTTTGAGAAGTGTCTATTCATATCTCTCGCCCACTTTTGATGGGGTTGTTTGATTTTTTCTTGTAAATTTGTTTAAGTTCTTTGTTGTGGATTCTGGATATTAGCCCTTTGTCAGATGGGTAGATTGCAAAATTTACTTCCATTCTGTAGGTTGCCTGTTCTCTCTGATGGTCGTTTCTTTTGCTGTGCAGAAGCTCTTTAGTTTAATTAAATTCCATTTGTCTATTTTAACTTCTGTTGCCATTGCTTTTGGTGTTTTAGTCGTGAAGTCCTTGCCCATGCCTGTGTCCTGAATGGTATTGACGCTGGGCAATTTCTTAAAGTTTCTTGTCTCTTCCATATTTATGCATTGTATTTATGTATATATTTTGCTTAGCTTATCTAAAACAATAAGGTCCTTGTACTTATTTTGTGAAACTCTTTTTTTTTTTTTTTTTTTTGGTTCAAGAATAATTCATCTAGGTACATTTTCTTTGAAGGAATCCACCTATTCAGATTATCTACCTCTTC
>NW_016881915.1:0-299 GCF_001698545.2 Rhinopithecus bieti | reverse complement strand
TGTAACAGATTTCCTTTGTAATTCAATGAATTTTAAGAGGATTATCATAGATCTCATTAGATAATCAAAGGGATCCATGGCACCAAAGAAGGATTACAAACTCCAGTTATCCTTCTGGCCTCATTTCAAATATAACCTCTTCAGAAGCCTTTTAAGACCACTTTGGCCAGGTGCTGTGGCTCATGGTTGTAATCCCAGCACTCTGGGAGGCCGAGGTGGGCGGATCACCTGAGGTCAGGAGTTTGAGACCAGCCTGGCCAACATGGTAAAACCCCGTCTCTACTAAAATATAAAATTAG
>NW_016881914.1:0-2446 GCF_001698545.2 Rhinopithecus bieti | reverse complement strand
TTTTTGTTGCCTTGCTGTGGCTCATTAAATCTTTATGTATTATTTGTACAAGTGTAAGGGGTAGAATACAACTGCAGTTTCGTTACATGGATAGATTGCACAGTGGTGAAATCTGAGGGTTTAGCTTACCCATCACCTGAATAGTGTACATTTTACCTGTTAAGTAATTTCTCATCCCTCACCCCCCAGCCCCGCCCACCCTTCTGAGTCTCCAATGTCCGTTATTGCATTCTCAGTGTCCGTGTGTACACATTATTTAGCTCCCACTTATAAATGAGAACATAGGACATTCAACTATTTCTGAGTTGTTTCACATACTAAATCCTTATGATGGTTTTCTCTGCTCTCCTCTTCTCTCCTTTTCTGTCTCTTCTTCTTTTACTTCTTCTCTTTTTTCCTCTTCTCTTCTTCCCTTTTCTTCTCTTCCCTTCTTTTGTCTTCCGTGCATTGAAACATCGAGGGTTCATTAAAGTTTTCTGGTTGAAACAAGACATCACAAGCTATTTCTTTTTTAACATGAACTAATCCATCCCATGGCATTCATGTAGACCACCAGGCCCTAGGGAAAGGAAAATTTGGAGCTTACATTGGAAGGAGAAAAGTCTGCGGGCACAGTGGGGTATGCTGCCCAGCTCTGAGTTGAAATGGGAAGTTCAAACTGCTATACAATGTGACCTGGACATGGCGCTTTAGAGAAAGAACGGTGACCAAAAGTGGAATTTGGGATGCTGTAGAGACACCAAGACAAAATCCTACTATTGTCTCGCCATAAAACCTACTCTATAGAACAGATCACTAAGAGTCTCTAAGAGTATAGATAGGCTGGGAATTTTAGATATGACAATATACTATCCTCACAAAACTTTGCATCCAATTTAGTTCTTATCTCATCACAAGAGTTTCTGATAAGGATTTTCAGCACTAACAGCAGTGCCTATTGCTATAATTGTTATAGTACTATGCTTTCAATAAAATGTTACACATCCCTGTGCAGCTGAAGACACAGATTGAAATTCTTTCAAAGGATCGGATCTGTTGCAAAACACAAAGAAACCTGAAAGATGAAGAGATAACAATACAATCTTCATGCAGTGCATGTGTAATAGTTTGCCTTATTTTATTCATAGTATCCAAATAATAGAAAATACTGTAACTTGCATTTATACTCTTTTATCCCGGTGAATCCAGTGCTTATAAATATGTGTGCATGAGTGAGTGTGTGTAGTAGACAAATCAATACTACTTAATTCTGTAAATGAAAGAAAATGTCCCAATGACTATTTTACTCCTGAATATATTAAATCATTTATACAGATCAGATTGACTCAATTTTTTGACATTAAAGTGGTTTTTTTTTGCTATTTAGATAAATTACTATGATGTTGTAATTTTGAACCTATTCCTTAAGCCTCAGATTATCTTATATCAGTGAGAAAAGATAGTTGGATCAGCTATTTAGCTTGCATTTTACTGACGTTTTACTATTTTCTAGTAATCCACTATTATATTGGTTCCAAAGCTTTCTCGAGGAAATGTCAGTTTTCATTGTATAGGAAAGAATAATTTTTTTTCATTCATCTATGTGAACATTCTAGTTGTTAATAAAGTATTTTCCATTTCGATCAGTAAATATAATTAAATAATTTAATTTATATTGTATTTAACATGCATAGGTTGATTTTACTTATAAAATTTTAAATATTTCAGAGATGGGGTCTTACTCTGTTGCCCAGGCTGGTCTTGAACTTCTGGGCTCAAGCGATGCTCCCACCTCAGCCTCCCAAAATGCTGGGATTACAGGTGTGAGCCATCACACTCTCCTCATTTGATTTTAATCAGGCAGAAATCAGGGAGACATCATATGTTAAGTCGAATTTTGCTTATGGTGCACCCAAGAGTAGTCCATTTAAATCCTTGAAGGACTAATTATTGCCATCAGTGGGAATATAATGACCTTTTAACCCAAATAGTTACTTTTATGGGTAAAATCTACTTTAGACTGCTTTTAGCTTCTCTGAATACTCTGAGTTTGCATTTATAATTTTAATGAAAGGATCATGATACCTGCTCAACATGGAGATCTTAACCTTTCAATAAGGTGTGATATATTCATTCATTTCTTTAGATACCTCGGGACACTGTGGCTTGCTTTGTTTTCTCTTTCAAATGAAGAGTGTGTTCCACAGACTGCTTTCTAGGTGTGAACACGTGTGGTGAGGCGTGTGCTCACAGGAGCCATTGTGGCTAAGGCTCAGGTGCATTTCTAGAAGCTCAGGATAATCTGTAATCTCATTGGAAAAGGACACCTTTTGCTCCTTTCACTTCTTGCTTTCTGGAGCCTCAGACCTGTCCTGGACATAAAATAATCCCCTGATACGATTAGCAGAAGACCCTGAGATCTGTAGAGGAAAAGGGGAGTGCTTTGTTTTCCATGAAAGACAATCTG
>NW_016881913.1:0-267 GCF_001698545.2 Rhinopithecus bieti | reverse complement strand
GTAATCCCAGCACTTTGGGAGGCCGAGACGGGCGGATCACGAGGTCAGGAGATCGAGATCATCCTGGCGAACACGGTGAAACCCCGTCTCTACTAAAAAATACAAAAAAAAAAAAAAACTAGCTGGGTGAGGTGGCGGGCGCCTGTAGTCCCAGCCACTCGGGAGGCTGGGGCAGGAGAATGGCGTGAACCTGGGAGGCGGAGCTTGCAGTGAGCTGAGATCTGGCCACTGCACTCCAGCCTGGGCGACAGAGCGAGACTCCATCTC
>NW_016881912.1:0-1136 GCF_001698545.2 Rhinopithecus bieti | reverse complement strand
AAAAAAAAAAAAAAAAAAAAAAAAATACTGGTGAGGATATGGAGAAAGAATCCTTGTACACTATAGGTGGGAATGAAAACTAGTACAACTACTATGGAGAACAGTATGGCGGTTCCTCAAAAAACTAAACCATATGATCCAGCAAACCCACTACTGAGTGTGTATGTATGTATGTACATATGTATGTATGTGTGCATGCATACACACATATTATATATATAATATAAACATATTGAAGAGATATCTGTACTCTCTTGTTTATTACAGCACTATTCACAACAGCCAAAATATGATTCAACCTAGGTATCCATCAATGGATGATTGAAAAAAGAAAATGTGGTATATGTACACAAATGGAATATTATTCAGCCATAAAATGAATGAAATCCTGTCACGTGCAGCTACATGGATGAAAATGGAAGTCATTACGTTAAATGAAATAAGCCAGGCCCTGAAAGACAACTATTGCACATTCTCACTCAAATGTGGAAACCAAAAAAGCACATCTCAGAAAGACAGAGCAAAACAGTGGTTAACAGAGGCTACAAAAGTAGGAGGGAATGGGGAAATGAAGAGAGGTTGATTAATGGGTACAACAATACAGATACATAGAAGGAATAAGATGTAGTATATGATAGCACAGTAGGTTGACCATATTAACAATAATCTATTATATATTTCAAAATAGTTGGAAGAGAAGAATTCTAATGTTTCCAACATTAAAAAACATAAATATTTGAGGTGACAGATATCTCATTTACCCTGATTTGATAATTACACATTATATGAATATGTCAAAATATCTCACGTAGCATGAAAATGGTTGCGGGAAGTCAGGGACCCCAAACAGAGGGACCAGCTGGAGCCGTAGCAGACGAACATAAATTGTGAAGATTTAATGGACATTTATCAGTTCCCCAAATTAATACTTTTATAATTTCTTACACCTGTCTTTACTACAATCTCTGAACAAAATTGTGAAGATTTCATGGACATTTATCAGTTCCCAAATCTCTTATAATTTCTTATGCTTGTCTTTACTTTAATCTCTTAATCCTGTTATCTTCATAAGCTGAGAATGTACGTCACCTCAGGGCCACTATTGTACAAATTGATTGAAAACATGTGTGTTTGAA
>NW_016881911.1:0-1098 GCF_001698545.2 Rhinopithecus bieti | reverse complement strand
AAACTGAAAAAGCAAACTGTACTCTTAGCACACACAGACACACAGGCATCCTGCTTCAGGTCAGTTTCCTCCATCCAACCACCTACTCTCCCATCTATCTGTCCATCTATTCATCTATTCATCAGAAATCCCCTCAAAACCTTAGTATCCCTTGTGAGCCATGTATTGTGGATACAGAAGTAAATTAGACATAGACTCCATGTAAGAAGTTTACAGCTCATTGCTAACAATAGCTGCATACCTTTTCCTTTGGAAATCCAGGGGTACCTGGATGGAGGTGGAAACAGGAGATCAGGGGCTCAGTTCCACACTGATAAGCAATTTATTCTTGAAGTCCTTCCTGTGTGAAGGATTCTTGCATTCTCCTATCAAAACAACTAGGTACCCCTTGGGATTTGATGGGAAATCATCCCCATTAAGTTGCCGCAACCTGAAAGAGACTCCCAAACTACCAAGTTCTAAGAAATTGGGACTTCTTGGCTGGTCTTCCCTATATGCCCGAAGAGCTCCTGTTTTCCTGAAGACCAAAGGAATGGTGACTCCGAAATACGTTCCTTCCCAGTGGGCTCACTGGGATCCACTGGGATTCTTAATCCACTTACCATATTAATAATAAAAGCAGGAATGACTATCAAGACCAAATCGAGTTCTAGGTGCTTGACATATATGTTAATTTCTCATGGTCCCAGCAACTCTGGGAGGTGAGTGTTGTATCCTTATCTTATAGCGGAGGGGACTGTTGAGGTCAGAGAGGTTAAGTGACTTAAGGTTTACAAATGGAGTAAGAGTCATGACTTGAACTCATATCCTACTTCAAAGCCTGTGCTCATTTTAAATTTTGTGCCATGATGTTTCAATAAGTATGCTCTTACATTACATGCTGCTGCTTTTCTTCACCACTTACTTGTTGAATGGCCTTGGCCAAGCTTGTTTCCTTCTTCTTTTAAATTTTTTTGGAAAATGTTATGTTTTATTATGGTGAATGATGAATTTTAACATACCCCAAAGTAGACAGAACTTTACCATGACATTCCACATACCCATCACACACATGTTACAACCATCTAGGGCCCATCTGCCCTGTCTATACTCCCTCCA
>NW_016881910.1:0-1097 GCF_001698545.2 Rhinopithecus bieti | reverse complement strand
AGTTGAACAATGAGAACACTTGGACACAGGGAGGGGAACATCATACACACCTGTTGGGGTAGGGGGGCTAGGGAAGGAACAGCATTAGGAGAAATACCTAATGTAGATGACAGGTTGCCAGGTGCAGCAAACCACCATGGCACGTGTATACCTATGTGACAAACCTGCATGTTCTGCACATGTATCCCAGAACTTAAAGTATAATAATTTTAAAAAATGTAAAAAAGAAAAAAAAATAGTGCCTCCCCATAGAACTGTAGTGTTTAAATTAAATTCAGTTTTACCCTTGGATGCCTACCCAGTAGTAGTTCTCCATTTTTTTCCTTGCTGAAGGATTATTTTTTTTTTTGGAGATCTGCAGAACCCAAGCTCAGGGTAGCTGAGCTCCAGCTCCAGGCCATGGAGGTCAATCACAAGAGGTCCCTCCTTTTGCTAGAGATATACAGGAACTCATTCCTTCTGCTGTTGCCAGTTGTTGTCTCTATGTGTGATGTTGGAAGCTGTGGCAGACATTCTAGAGCCATAAAGGGAATTGGGCAAAGTCAGGCCAACCTGCCAACCATAGCAGAGTAGAAAGAAGAGGAGAACCTGCACGCCCAGTGACATCATATGTCCCCTGAATTAGCCAAAGCTGAAGCCACTTTACCTCTGGACTTTTGTCATCTGAGATAATAAATGTTCTTGTCGTCTAGGTCATTCTAAGTCAGGTTTTTTTTTTTTTGCGGGAAATCAGGGACCTTGAATGGAGGGACCGGCTGAAGCCGCGACAGAAGAATATAAATTGTGAAGATTTTATGGACATTTATTAGTTCCCCAAATTAATACTTCTGTAATTTCTTATGCCTGTCTTTACTGCAGTCCTGAACATAAATTGTGAAGATTTCATGGACACTTATCACTTCCCCAATCAATATCTTTGTGATTTCCTATGCCTGTCTTTACTTTAATCTCTTAATCCTGTCGTCGTCTTTGTAAACTAAGGAGGATGTATGTCACCTCAGGACCCTGTGATGATTGTGTTAACTGCGCAAATTGTTTGTAGAGTATATGTGTTCGAACAATATGAAATCTGGGCATCTTGAAAAAAGAACAGGATA
>NW_016881908.1:0-301 GCF_001698545.2 Rhinopithecus bieti | reverse complement strand
AAAAAATGTTAAGGGCAGCCAGAGAGAAAGGTCAGGTTACCTGCAAAGGGAAGCCCATCAGACTAACAGTGGATTTTTTGGCAGAAAACCTCCAAGCCAGAAGAGAGTGGGAACTAATATTCAAAAGTCTGAAAGAAAAGAATTTTCAACCCAGAATATCATATCCAGCCAAACTAAACTTCATAAGTGAAGGAGAAATAAAATCCTTTACAGACAAGCAAATGCTGAGAGATTTTGTCATGACCATGTCTGCATTACAAGAGCTCCTGAAGGAAGCACTAAACATGGAAAGGAACTGGTA
>NW_016881907.1:0-299 GCF_001698545.2 Rhinopithecus bieti | reverse complement strand
ACTCAGTTAAAAGTGGATATTCAAGCCATAGGTATAGTTAAAAGGCATTTATGGATTTTTTCCTCTTTTGGGGTCTTTTTTTTTCTTTTCTTTTCAGGCAACTGAATTGTTTTCTCCATTTTTTTTCTTCTTGCCACTCTTGATGCATACATGAGAGGACCTAAGATAACTTCTAAGAGTCTAGGACTCCTTGGGAAAAAACAAAGGAAGTGCCACAGACCCCGTTTTGGGAAAAACCTCTGTTTTCCTCATGAAACCCCAGGAATTAGAAGCAGATAGATCTCTCTCAAAATCTAAGG
>NW_016881906.1:0-1095 GCF_001698545.2 Rhinopithecus bieti | reverse complement strand
TTCACAGTTGCTACTAAGAGAATAAAATACCTAGGAATCCAACTTACAAGGCATGTGAAAAACCTCTTCAAGAACTACAAACCACTCCTTAAGGAAATAAAAGAGGACACAAACAAAAGGAAAACATTCCATGCTCATGGATAGGAAGAATCGGTATCATGAAAATGGTCATACTGCCCAAAGCAATTTATAGATTCAATGCTATCCCCATCAAGCTACCAATGACTTTCTTCATAGAGTTGGAAAAAACTACTTTAAACTTCATATGGAACCCAAAACAGCCCACATAGCCAAGACAATCCTAGGCAAGAAGAACAAAGCTGAAGGCATCATGCTACCTAACTTCAAACTATACTACAAGGCTACAGTAACCAAAACTGCATGGAACTGGTACCAAACAAATACATAGACCAATGGAACAGAATAGAGGCCTCAGACATAACACCACACAGGTACAACCATCTGATCTTTGACAAACCTGACACACAAGCAATGGGGAAACATTCCCTATTTAATAAATGGTGTTGGGACAACTGGCTAGCCATATGTAGAAAACTGAAACTGGACCCCTTCCTTACACCTTATACAAAAAATCAACTCAAGATAGATCAAAGGCTTAAACATAGACCTAGGACCATAAAATCTTAGAAGAAAACCTGGGCAATACCATTCAGGACATAGGCATGGACAAAGACTTCATGGCTAAAACATCAAAAGCAATGGCAATAAAAGCCAAAATTGACAAATGGGATTTAATTCAACTAAAGAGCTTCTGCACAGCAAAAGAAACTATCATCAGAATGAACAGGCAACCTACAGAATGGGAGAAAATTTTGCAATCAATTCAGCTGACAAGGGGCTAATATCCAGAATCTACAAATAACTTAAACTTAAAAAAAAAAAAAAAATTAAAACAAAACAAAAAAAAACAACCCCATCAAAAGTGGGCAAAGGATATGAACAGACACTTGTCAAAAGAAGACATTTATGCAGCCAACAGATGTATTAAAAAAAGCTCATCAGCACTGGTCATTAGAGAAATGCAAATCAAAACCACAACAACATACCATCTCACACCAGTTAGAACGGTGATCA
>NW_016881905.1:0-1837 GCF_001698545.2 Rhinopithecus bieti | reverse complement strand
AAAAAAGAAGGTATTAAGTGCTATGGGGAAAAAAAGCGTTGGGTAAGAGGATGTTACCATTTACGGTGGTCAAGGGAAGGCCTCACTGAGAAGGTGACATTTGGATGAAGAAGACCTGGAGAGGACAGTGGGGAGCATTCTTTGGGGAAGGAACAGCCGGTGCAATGGCCGTGGGGTGGGAGCGTGCTGCCCTGGTGGACCCTGTGGGGCTTCACGGGTCATGATGAGGACTCTATCCTTTTACTTGAGTGAGATGGGGCCAGAGAGGGGCTCTGGGCAGGGCAGGGGCATGACTGAACTCAGGTGTTGGCAGGCTCTGCTGGCTGAGCAGATTGCAGGGGCTGGGGTTGGGGAAGGGAGACCCAGGAGGAGGCTGCTGTGGTGGACAGGACCAGGGTGGGGCCATGGGACTGGGTGGGGAGAAGTAAGTGGGTTCTGGGCTTCACTGACAGATGGAGTGACAGATGAAGTAATAGGCTTCACTGACAGATGGAGTGTGGCACGAGTGACGAGGGCGTCAGGGATGAAGGCAAGGCTCTTGGCCTGAACGTCGAAGGACAGAGGTGCCATCACCTGGGACAGGAGGGAATGTGGGGAGAGGCAGGTTTGGGATGAAATCAGGTCTAGATGTGTGTGTCCACAGATATCTGGGTGGAGGTGTTGAGTGGGCAGAAGGATTTTCCCTGACTGGGTCCTGGGGTTAGATCTGTAATTCCAACACCTTGGAAGGCAAAGGCAGGAGGATCACTAAAGCCCAGGAGCTCAAGACTAGCCTGGGCAACAGAGTAGGACCCCATCTCTACAAAAAAATTTAAAATCAACTGGGCGTGCTGGACAGTGCCTGTAGTCCCAGCTACTTGGGAGGCTGAGGTGGGAGGATCACTTGGGTCCAGGAGTTCAAGACTGCAGTGAGCTATGATGGCACCACTGCACTCCAGCCTAGGTGACAGAGTGATCCCCCCATCTCTAAAAGGAAAAGATTTCCCCTTTACTCTTTTACTCCCCTAGGCTATGGGTACACAACACCACTGACTGACGCGGGCAAGGCCTTCTCCATTGCCTTCGCACTCCTGGGTGTGCCGACCACTATGCTGCTGCTGACCACATCGGCCCAGCGCCTGTCGCTGCTGCTGACTCACGCGCCCCTGTCTTGGCTGAGCACGCGTTGGGGCTGGGACCCCGGCGGGCGGCCTGCTGGCACTTGGTGGCCCTGCTGGGGTCATAGTGACCATCTGCTTTCTGGTGCCAGCTGCGATCTTCGCCCACCTCGAGGAGGCCTGGAGCTTCCTGGATGCCTTCTACTTCTGCTTTATCTCTCTGTCCACCATTGGCCTGGGTGACTACGTGCCCGGGGAGGCCCCTGGCCAGCCCTACCGGGCCCTCTACAAGGTGCTGGTCACAGGTGAGCTGGGCAGCTAGGGCAGGGCTTTGAGGAGGACCTAGCCCTGTCCCTGGGGAGTTAAAGGCACACAGTCCCACTCTGGGACTTCCAAAAGGGATCTAATCCCACCCCGCAGGGTCCAGTAGAACCACGGCCCCGCCAGGAAGATCTGAGCCCCAGGATGACCTATGCCCTTCCTCCGCCTCCACAGTCTACCTCTTCGTGGGCCTGGTGGCCATGGTGCTGGTGCTACAGACCTTCCGCCACGTGTCCGACCTCCACGGCCTCACAGAGCTCATCCTGCTGCCCCACCGTGCCCTGCCAGCTTCAACGAGGATGAGGACGATCGGGTGGACATCCTGGGCCCCAGCCGGGGTCTCACCAGCAACTCTCTGCCAGCTCCCACACCGACTATGCTTCCATCCCCAGGTAGCTGGGGCAGGCTCTGCCAGCCTT
>NW_016881904.1:0-312 GCF_001698545.2 Rhinopithecus bieti | reverse complement strand
ATTTTTTAGGCCGGGCGCGGTGGCTCAAGCCTGTAATCCCAGCACTTTGGGAGGCCGAGACGGGCGGATCACGAGGTCAGGAGATCGAGACCATCCTGGCTAACACGGTGAAACCCCGTCTCTACTAAAAATACAAAAACTAGCCGGGCGTGGTGGTGGGCGCCTGTTGTCCCAGCTGCTCGGGAGGCTGAGGCAGGAGAATGGCATGAACCTGGGAGGCAGAGCTTGCAGTGAACTGTGAACTGAGATCCGGCCACTGCACTCCAGCCTGGGTGACAGAGCGAGACTCTGTCTCAAAAAAAAAATAAAAAT
>NW_016881902.1:0-710 GCF_001698545.2 Rhinopithecus bieti | reverse complement strand
GTATTTCTTTTGTCATCATAACCTTCAATGTGCTCTGAAAGAACCCACTGCAGATTGCACGAAAACAGACTTAGGAAACTGCTCCATGAAAAGTACAGTGTAATTCTGTGAGATGAACTCACACATAACAAAGCAGTTTCTCATAAAGATTCTCCACAGTTTTATCTGAGGATATTTTCTATTTCACCATAGAACTCAATGCACTCCAATATATCCATTTGGACATTCCACTAAAACAGTGTTATCAAACAGCTCAATGAAAAGAATGGTGTAACTCTGTGAGATGAATTCACACATCACAAAGCAGGTTCTCAGAAAGCTTATGTCTACTTTTATCTGAGGATACTTCCTATTTCACCATAGGCCTAAATATGCTCCCAAGTATAGCTTTGCAGATACCACAAAATAGTGTTAGCAAACTGCTCCATGGAAAGAAAGGTGTAACTCTGTGAGATGACTTCACACATCACAAAGAACTTTCTCAGAAACGTTGTTTCTAGTTTTATCTGAGGATATTTCCTTTTCAAAATAAACCTCAATATTCAATCTAAAATATCGCCTTCAGTTACCCCAAAACAGTGCCATCAAACTAACCCATGAGAAGAATCGTGTAACTCTGTGAGAAGAATTCACAAATCACAAAGCAGTTTCTCAGAAAGCTTCTTTCTTTTTTTTGTCTGAGGATATTTCCTTTGTCACCATAAATTTCA
>NW_016881901.1:0-709 GCF_001698545.2 Rhinopithecus bieti | reverse complement strand
CTCATATGGAACCAAGGAGCCCACATAGCCAAGTCAATCCTAAGCAAAAGAACAAAGCTGGCGGCATTGTGGTACCTGACTTCAAACTATACTACAAGGCTACAGTAACCAAAACAGCAAGGTACTGACACCAAAACAGATATATAGACCAATAGAAAAGAACACAGGCCTCAGAAATAACACCACCCATCTACAACCAACTGATCTTTGACAAACCTGACACAAACAAGCAATGGGGAAAAGATTGCCTATTTAATAAATGGTGTTGGGAAAACTGCTAGCCATATGCAGAAAACCGAAACTGGACCCCTTCCTTACACCTTATACAAAATCAACTCAAGATGGATTAAAGACTTAAACATAAGTTGTAAAACCATAAAACACTATAAGAAAACCTAGGCAATACCATTCAGGACATATACATGGGCAAAGACTTCATGTCTAAAACACCAAAAGCAATGGCAACTTAAACCAAAATTGACAAATGGGATCTAATTAAACTAAAGAGCTTCTGCACAGCAAAAGAAACTATCATCAGTGTAAACAGGCAACCTACAGAATGGGAGAACATTTTGCAATCTATCCATCTGACAAAGGGCTAACATCCAGAATCTACAAAGAACCTAACCAACTTTATAAGAAAAAACAACCCTGTCAAAAGTGGGCAAATGATATGAACAGACACTTTTCAAAAGAGGACATTTATGCA
>NW_016881900.1:0-709 GCF_001698545.2 Rhinopithecus bieti | reverse complement strand
TGCCTAGTGGCCAGATTTCTGGAACTTGTAGCAAGTTCCTGGGGAGGCGGTCCTAGAGGAAAGCCTGGCTGCTGCGGTTCAGGCATTTGGAAGTTCTTGTGCGCCGGAGATGTGGCTGGGGTTTGTCTCACAGTGGAGGCAAGGAATTGCAACTCAGAAATACATTGCTACTTGGCTGCCTCTACTATTGTACACCTTGAAGGTGAGGTTAATTAAGTCCTGTTGTGGAGTTTGAGGGCTGGTATTTAAATTTTGCGGTTTTATTTAATGTCGGGAGCAGATTGGGTAATAAAATGTATATTGAGAATAAGATGGCCTTTTCACATTTTAGGGTCTAGGGTTGGAAAGCATCTCAGGGTTGCTGCCAAACGAGCCATGAAGTGGGCTGGGTTTTCATATTTGATGAAAAGAGCCTAAACGCTAACTGATTTGGGAGAGGTTGGATAAAGAAAAGGAGCATTAACCTTGACTATGTCTTTAGCTCCAGTCACCTTTTAAGAGGAAATTGCTGGGCAGGTGGGGAGGGCTAGTCACAGAACGAAACTCTAAGCCAGACCAAGTGTGAGGAGGGGAGGTGATAAAAGGACTATAGGTGGGGAGCGGAGGCTGAGGAAAATTGGGACTTAGCTCAGCCTGGCAAGGAGGGGAGAAGTCAGATGGGTCTGTAGAAAAGGAAGATTAGAAAGACTCAGTGACGCTTAGGGTTGGG
>NW_016881899.1:0-2448 GCF_001698545.2 Rhinopithecus bieti | reverse complement strand
ACCGTACCTGGTAATCCATATTCAGCAGAATTCTGTTATGGCAAGGAACCTTCTTAGTTGCTTTAGGGTTTTGGGATGAGGATAAGCCATATAGGCTGGATACGTTCCTCACTGAGGGCCATGGTGCCTTTGGATAATTTTAGCCCTAAGTATTTAACCTGCTGTGAGCAGAGCTGAGCCTTTGGTTTGGAAACCTTGTAGCCACAGGTAGTGAGGAAATTTAAGAGCGCCTGGGTGGGTTGATGGCACAAGGTTTCTGAACAGGTGGCTAAAAGTAAATCATCCACGTACCGAAGGACAAGAGTGTTCAGGTATGAGAACTGGCTCAAGTCTTGGGCTAATGCCTGGCCAAATGGATGGGGCTATCCTTGAACCCTTGGGGTAAAACGGTCCAGGTGAATTGAGACATTGGGTATGAAGCATCTTCAAAGGCAAACAAGAATTGAGAGGCAGGATGTACAGGGATGCAGAAAATGGCATCCTTAAGGTCCAAGACTGTAAACCACTCTGCTTCCTCTGGTATTTGGGAAAGCAGAATATAAGGGCTAGGTACAGCTGGGTATAGAGGAACAACAGCCTCATTGATAATCTTGAGATATTACACTAACCTCCACTGTCCGTTGGGTTTCTGTACTCCTAAAATTGGAGTATTGCAGGGGCTATTGCATGGTTTTACTAGGCCTTGGGCTTTTAGGTCCTTAACAATCCTTTGGAGTCCTTGTTGGGCCTCGGGTCTGAGGGGATACTGTCTTTGGTAGGGAAAGGAGGCGGAATCCTTTAGTTTAACTTGAGCAGGAAGGGCATTTTTTGCTCATCCATATTGTCCTTCTGTTGCCCAGACTTCAGGATTAATTCCTTCCTCAAGCAGGGGACAACAAACGGGTGTTCCTTCTCCTATGTTCAGGTGTATAATGGCCCCTGCTTTTGCCAGAATGTCTCTCCCTAACAAGGGAGTGGGGCTTTCAGGAGTAATTAGAAAAGCATGTGAAAAGAGTAAAGTTCCCCAATCACAGTTAATGGCTGGGAGAAGTATCTAGTGACTGGCTATCCTAACACGCCTCGGATAGTGACAGATCTGGAGGACAGTTGTCCGGGACAGCAGAGTAAGACTGAGAAGGCCACACCAGTGTCCAGGAGATGGTTAACCTCCTGGCCCTCAATGCTCAAGCATACCTGGGGCTCTGTGAGGGTGATGGCATGGGCTGACGCTTGCCCCAGGCGCCTTCAGTCCTGCTGCTGGATCATCTGGTTAGTGGCTTCTGACTCAGAGGACCTCCATCCCATGAGGCAGTGGGCCTTCCAGTGATTTCCTTGACATAAGGGGCTTGGATGAGGGGCGGCTTACTTCTACTTGGACAATCTTTTTTATTTTATTTATTTATTTATTTATTTTTTTGAGACAGAGTCTCGCTCTGTCGCCCAGGCTGGAGTGCAGTGGCCAGATCTCAGCTCACTGCAAGCTCCGCCTCCTGGGTTCACGCCATTCTCCTGCCTCAGCCTCCCACGTAGCTGGGACTACAGGCGCCCGCCACCTCGCCCGGCTAGTTTTTTATATTTTTTAGTAGAGACGGGGTTTCACCATGTTAGCCAGGATGGACTCGATCTCCTGACCTCGTGATCCGCCCGTCTCGGCCTCCCAAAGTGCTGGGATTACAGGCTTGAGCCACCGTGCCCGGCCCAGACAATCTTTTTTAAAGTGTCTTTGTAGATCGCACTAGAAGCAAGCACTAGTAGGCATGCGATTTGCCCAGCTTTTCCCTTTTCCAGAGCCTCCAAAGTCCGCTTGCTTGAGGGCCATGACTAAAGCAGTGGCCTTTTTTTAATCTCGTTTGTCCTGTTCCACCTGCTTCTCCTGATCTCTATTATAAAAAACCAAGGTTGCCAAGTTCAATAGGGTTTTTTCTAAGTTTTCTCCGGGCCTAAGGCGGACTTTTGAAGTTTTTTCTAACGTCTGCAGCTGACTGAGTGATAAACTTATCCTTTAAGATTAGTTGGCCTTCAGGCCGGGTGCGGTGGCTCAAGCCTGTAATCCCAGCACTTTGGGAGGCCAAGACGAGCGGATCACGAGGTCAGGAGATCGAGACCATCCTGGCTAACATGGTGAAACCCCGTCTCTACTAAAACTACAAAAAACTAGCCGGGCGACGTGGCGGCGCCTGTAGTCCCAGCTACTCGGGAGGCTGAGGCAGGAGAATGGCGTGAACTCGGGAGGCGGAGCTTGCAGTGAGCTGAGATCCGGCTGAGATCCGGCCACAGCACTCCAGCCTGGGTGACAGAGCGAGACTCCGTCTCAAAAAAAAAAAAAAAAAAAAAATAAGTTGGCCTTCAGTAAAGTCAGGTGACAGGGAGGTATGCTTCCTCAATGCCTCCCTTAGTCTCTCCAGAAAGGCAGTAGGATTTTCTTCCCTTCCCTGTGGTTATAGTGGACATCATTGAATAATTCATAGG
>NW_016881896.1:0-904 GCF_001698545.2 Rhinopithecus bieti | reverse complement strand
TGGCCCCAAAACTGGCCATAAACAGAATCTCTGCAGCACTATGACATGTTCATAATGGCCCTAATGCCCACACTGGAAGGTTGTGGGTTTACAGGAATGAGGGCAAGGAACACCTGGCCTGCCCAGGGCAGAAAACTGCTTACAGGCCTTCTTAAGCCACAAACAATAGCATGAGCCATCTGTGCCTTAAGGACATGCTCCTGCTACAGTTAACTAGCCAAACCTAATCCTTTAATTTGGTGCATTCCTTTGTTTCCCATAAGGGATACTTTTAGTCAATTTAATATCTATAGAAACAATGCTAATGACTGGTTTGCTATTAATAAATACATGGGTAAATCTCTGTTCGTTGCTCTCAGCTCTGAAGGCTGTGAGACCCCTGACTTCCCACTTCACAGCTCCATATTTCTGTGTGTGTGTATCTTTAATTCTTCTAGTACTGCTGGGTTAAGGTCTCCCTGATCAAGCTGATCTCGGCAAGTGGCGCCCATTCATGGGAGCCCGAATCCAGGTTGAAGGGTCTCTGGAGTGACAGTTGGAATGGAAATCTAGCTGGAGGACACCCAAGTACTCTTAAAGCAATCCCCGTGGTGAGTAAGAAGGGCAGCTTGGAAGCATCAGGGTAACAAATGGGACAGGTGTGGGGTCTAGTTCCTTTCACCTTGGAACTTTTCACACTGATGATGAGGAGGAAGGAGGGTATAGCAAAGTAACAGAAGAGGTTACAGAGCATGTTTATTTACCAGCTAAAACTAAAGAGGCAAAGAAAGGAGAGGTTCATCCCTTCCTGCACCCCTTCCTCATTATTTTGAAGAAAATGACCCTGCAGATCTTTCTTTCCTGGAGGATACTGGGCAAAAGTAGTTGCCCCAGTGACTGTTTGAGCAGCGCCTCCAGCAACCAC
>NW_016881895.1:0-328 GCF_001698545.2 Rhinopithecus bieti | reverse complement strand
TGGAGGGCATCTGGGTGACTGTCCTGACACAAGGCCCAGCCCAGGGCCTGGCCCCCGTGCCTCAGGCCCACCCGGTGGCCTGTACCCCACATTCCCTCAGTGTGCCACGGTCTCCATCAGTGCCCCACACCTCCCCAAGGGCCTATACCCATCTAACTCTTCCCGTCCTCCAAAGCCTCCTTCTCACTCCTGCCTTGAACCCTCTGAGCTCTGCGGCCCCTCCCCTCAATGCCCCACCCACTGGCATCCACATTTCCTCCCAGCATCCTACCCCTAGTCCATGTTCCCACCCACTGGGTGCTTCTTCCCCAGATCGCCCACACCCCTC
>NW_016881894.1:0-327 GCF_001698545.2 Rhinopithecus bieti | reverse complement strand
AACTGGCCGGGCGCGGTGGCTCAAGCCTGTAATCCCAGCACTTTGGGAGGCCGAGACGGGTGGATCACGAGGTCAGGAGATCGAGACGATCCTGGCTAACATGGTGAAACCCCGTCTCTACTAAAAAATACAAAAAACTAGCCGGGCGAGGTGGCGGGCGCCTGTAGTCCCAGCTACTCGGGAAGGCTGAGGCAGGAGAATGGCGTGAACCCGGGAGGCGGAGCTTGCAGTGAGCTGAGATCTGGCCACTGCACTCCAGCCTGGGCGGCAGAGCGAGACTCCGTCTCAAAAAAAAAAACAAAACAAAACAAAACAAAACTAGTCACA
>NW_016881893.1:0-1802 GCF_001698545.2 Rhinopithecus bieti | reverse complement strand
CTGACCAGATGTAGGAGCTGGAGCAGGAGAGGGAGATGCTGCCGCAGGGATTGGAGATGATGGTGCCGGGCCGCAATTGGCACCAGCAGCAGCTGCAACGACTGCAGGAGTGCCAGTGCCGCCTGGGCCAGAGCAGAGCCAGCGCCGACATTGGGGCTGTGGGGAGCCCTCGCCCACTGGGACGGCTACTGCCCAAGGTAGAGGAGGTGGCCCGGTGGCCGGGGAGCTGCTGGCTGCAGCCTGGGCCAGCCAGGCCCTGCCCACGTCCTCCTCCGGGCCGTCTGCTCTGCCCTGACGTCCACCTTGTCTCCGGGATGGCAGCAGCAGATCATCCTCATGCTGAAGGAGCGGAACCGACTCCTCACCCAGGAGGTGACCGAGAAGAGTGAGCGCATCACGCAGCTGGAGCAGGAGAAGTAGGTGCTCATTAAGCAGCTGTTTGAGGCCGGTGCCCTGAGCCAGCAGGACGCGAAGTCTCTGTACTCCACCTTCATCTTGCAGGTGTGGACTGAGTGGGCCCCAGTGCCGGCCTGGCACTCAGCCCTTCGAGGGCGGGCGCCTTGTCGCACCCAACCTCTCTGGCTGGAGACCCCAGCAGGCCCAGGCAGTCCAGGAGTCGGCGCCTTCCTGTCCGCCTTGCCATCCTGGTTCCCCAGGCCTGTCCCCGGCTGACCCGGACACCGAGCCCTTGACTTGGTTTTGGCCTCAGGTGCTGACATGGGCTGGAGCTCTCTTGAGTCCGCATAGTCCGCAGCTACTACTGCCGCTGTCAGTGGACAGTGGGGACCCCTCCACGAGTTACCAGATCTCTGGCTGCCCTGGCTTCCAGCGATGCTGCCTGCCCTGGGGTCCCATCGCCAGGGAAAAGAACTGCTCGCGCCAGGCTGCACTTCCGACAAAGGCCTGCAGTGGGCGCCAGGCGGCTCCGTTGCGGCGCCGACGCTGCGCCAGAGACCTGCGGGTCCAAGGGCAGCTTCCCCGACCTCAACCAGGGCACCAGGACAAAGCGGCTGTCGCCCGGGCGGGAGCAGATGGAGGGGTGGGGATGACCTCTAAGCAGGGGATGCCCGCCTGGCACGGGAGCCCCGGGGATGGCGGTCGGATTTCAGGTCTTGGCCAAGCCTGAGAGACTGGCTGCAGCGGATCCCGGAGCCAGGTAGACTAGAGCTTGGCCTGCGTGTGCCTCCTGCAGACCCCAGGGTGATGGCCTTCCTCATTCTGGCCAGGCGATGGCCTTCCTCATCCTGTGGGACTCAACGTGGCTGCCCCACTTTGAGTCCCACAAAACAACCTGTGAGCCTGGCTCCCCAGGAGGGCCCTGTCCCCAGGAGGGGATCAACCTGGGCCTCCAGACAGTTCCCAGGCACGTCATAGGGAGAGTCTGTCACCCCCCACTCAGGATTCCCAGAGTCTGGTGTCCTACACATCCCCTTTCCTCCCACTCCCAGCCTGAACCCAGGTTTCTTTGGGGAGAGGCCACTTCCCTCAGCCAAGGAAAAGGAGAACCCCACGGTACAGGAGGAGGCTGGGGCAGGTCACCTTGGGTGTCACTCCCTGCCCCCCTGCCCAGGCCCACTCCCGCTGGTTCTGGGATACGCACTGGTGGGGCCCCATGCTCAGCCCAGCTTGGAGGGCCCCAGTGCCACCAGAGCCAGGGGCATGGCAACGTCATGGGTGGATTCTGAAGCCCAGGGCCCCTAATGTAGGGTCAGTGTGTGTGGGGCACATAGCCCCGATGCAGGGTCAGTGTGTGTTGGGCGCAGGGACCCTGATGAGGAGTCAGTGTATGGGGGGTGCACGGA
>NW_016881892.1:0-330 GCF_001698545.2 Rhinopithecus bieti | reverse complement strand
TGGCTGTGGGCTGCAGGACTACTCACAACTATCCCCAGAGCAGATCATCCAAGAGTAAGAGCAAGCCGGAAGACACCATCACTCTCATGACCTAGTCTCTGACATCACACACAATCACTTCTACATTCTATTTACCACAAACAAGTCACTAACTCCAGCCCACATTCAGGTGGAGGGGAATTATGTTCCATCTTTTGAAAGGAATATTAAATAATCAGTGGATGTATTTTAAATCATCACTGTCCACCATCTGGCCACAAATTATTTCTGTTTCTCCCACATGTAAAATACTCTCATTCCTCTCAACTCCTCCCAAAAGTCTCAAACTTG
>NW_016881891.1:0-329 GCF_001698545.2 Rhinopithecus bieti | reverse complement strand
TGGCTGAGATGATGGGATTTTCCAAATATACAATCATGTCATCTGCAAACAGACAATTTGACTTTCTCTCTTACTAATTGAATATCCTTTATTTCTTTGTTTTACCTGATTGCCCTGGCCAGAACTTCCAACACTATGTTGAATAGGAGTGGTGAGAGAGGGCATTCTTGTCTTGTGCCAGTTTTCAAAGGGAATGCTTCCAGTTTTGGCCATTCAGTATGATATTGGATGTGGGTTTGTCATAAATAGCTCTTATTATTTTGAGATACCTTCCATCAATACCTAGTTTATGGAGAGTTTTCAGCATGAAGGGCTGTTGAAGTTTGTTG
>NW_016881890.1:0-1097 GCF_001698545.2 Rhinopithecus bieti | reverse complement strand
TTTTTAGAGACAGGATCTTGCTCTGTTACTCAGGCTGGAGTGCAGTGGCACGATCCTAGCTCACTGCAGCCTCGAACTCCCAGGCTCAAGCCATCCTCCCGCCTTAGCCTTTCAAGTAGCTGGGACTACAGATGTATGCCACCACACCTGGCTTCATATGGGAAATTTTATTTTGTTTTTTGAGCAGTCATTAAATACAAGATACTGGGGTGGTATCAGGCTAAGCATTGTGGTCGATAGAATGATCATTAAAGCCTTAATCTCTACGCTGAAGAAGTTTATAATCCAATAGTACAATAATTCTACCACCATCAATTTGCATGTGTATAAGACTTTATCACTTATTATATACATTTCCTTCCATTATATCCCATATTCTTCAAAACAACCTTTTCAAAAGGCAGAGCAATATTACCATTCAAATTTTACAGTTGTGGGAGCTAGACAAAAGGCAGTTATCCATTTAGGGTTAGAACGCAGACATTGTAATAATCCATGGCATGACACCTAGTTCTTTTCATATAGAAGTGTATTGTTTACAATAATAGTGACCTTCATGTGGCAAAATTCAATATTCACTCCTTTATTTTCTTTTAGGTCTCAGCAGCATATGACACATTTAGCTACTTCTCTTAATTTCTGTGACACAGAAATGAAGTTTTCTTTCTCACTTCCTCTCCTCTGGTAACTTTTTTTTTTTCTTTGTTTTGTTGTTTTTTTTGTTTTGTTTTGTTTTGTTTTGTTTTTTTGAGACGGAGTCTCACTCTGTGGCCCGGGCTGGAGTGCAGTGGCCGGATCTCAGCTCACTGCAAGCTCCGCCTCCCAGGTTCACGCCATTCTCCTGCCTCAGCCTCCCGAGTAGCTGGGACTACAGGCGCCCGCCACCTCGCCCGGCTAGTTTTTTGTATTTTTTAGTAGAGATGGGGTTTCACCATGTTAGCCAGGATGATCTCGATCTCCTGACCTTGTGATCCGCCCGCCTCGGCCTCCCAAAGTGCTGGGATTACAGGCTTGAGCCACCGCGCCCGGCCGTTTTGTTGTTTTTTTGAGATGGAGTCTTACTCTGTCACCCAGGCTGAAGTGCAGTGGTGTGATCT
>NW_016881889.1:0-1099 GCF_001698545.2 Rhinopithecus bieti | reverse complement strand
CAAGAGCTAACTATCCTAAACATATATGCACTCAATACAGAACCCAGATTCATAAAGCAAGTTCTTGGAGACCTACAAAGAGACTTAGGCTTCCACACAATAATGGTGAGAGACTAAATCCCCACTGTCAATATTAGATCAGCAAGACAGAAAATTAACAAGGATATCCAGGACTTGAACTCAGCTCTGGACCAAGCAGACCTAACAGACATCTTCAGAACTCTCCACCCCAAATAAACAGAATATACATTCTTCTCAGCACCACCTCGCACTTACTCTAAAATCGACCACATAATTGGAAGTGAAACACTCCTCAGCAAATGCAAAAGAATGGAAATCATAACAGTTTCTCAGAACACAGTACAATCAAATTAGAACTCAGGATTAAGAAACTCAATCAAAACCACTCAACTACATGGAAACTGAACAACCTGCTCCTGCATGATTACTGGGTAAATAACAAAATTAAGGCAGAAATAAATAAGTTATTTGAGACCAATGACAACAAAGACACAAGGTACCAGAATCTCTGGGACACATCTAAAGCATGTTTAGAGAAAAGTTTATAGAACTAAATGCCCGCAGGAGAAAGCAGGAAAGACCTAAAATTGACACCCTAACATCACAATTAAAATAACTAGAGAAGCAAGAGCAAACACATTCAAAAGCTAGCAGAAGGCGAGAAATAACTAAGATCAGAGCAGAACTGAAGGAGATAAATACATGAAAACCCCTGCAAAAGATTAATGAATCCAGGAGCTGGTTTTTTTGAAAAGATTAGTAGGTAGACCACTAGCCAGACTAATATGAGAGAAGAATCAAATAGACACAATAAAAAATGATAAAGGGGACATCACCACTGATCCCACAGAAATACAAACTACCATGAGAGAATACTATAAACACCTCTACACAAATAAACTAGAAAATCTGGAAGAAATGGATAAATTCCTGGACAAATACACCCTCCCAAGACTAAACCAGAAAGAAGTTGAATCCCTGAATAGACTAGTAACAAGTTCTGAAATTGAGGCAATAATTAATAGCCTACCAAACAATAGAAAAGAGGGAATCCTCACTAACTCATTTTATGAGGCTA
>NW_016881888.1:0-524 GCF_001698545.2 Rhinopithecus bieti | reverse complement strand
CATGGAGCTAACTCTACAAATGTACAGAATAGAAGAGTGGTAGGGGCATGGTTTTCTTCACCTAGACTTCAAAGGATGTCATGGACAGCCTGGAGGCCAGGCAGAGACTTGTTACAGGGGCAGAACCACCTCAGAAAGTCCCTGTTAGGGCAATGCCGAGCGGAAATGTGAGGTCAGAGTTACCACAAAAGTCCCCAGGAGGGCAATTCCTAGTAGAGCTGTGGGAGTAGGGCCATTCCTGAGACCCCAGAACCATAGAACTGCCATGTTGCAGCATCAGCCTGGAAGAGCTACAGGCATGAGACTTCAACCAGTGAGAGCTCCGGGTGGACTGAGCCTAGAAAAGTTAGAGGCTAGTGACCAGAGACCTTGGGGACCAAATCCCCACCCCAGTGTGTCCAGGATGCAGGACATGGAGTCAAAGGAGATTACTCTGGTGCTTTAAGACTTAACATTGTCACAATAGTAAAGACTTGGAATCAACCCAAATGTCCATCTGTGACAGACTGGATTAAGAAAATGTG
>NW_016881887.1:0-329 GCF_001698545.2 Rhinopithecus bieti | reverse complement strand
CCTCTGTAGGCTAGGACCAATCCTGATTCTTATTCCCTCCATATAAGCAATAATTTGATTTCTAGTGTCTAAACTTAGGTTGATTTTCCACTGGGAGTTATAGCAAGAGCCACGGGTTTCTGAGAAGGGGTAAGGAATGCTTTAGGCTGCAAGTAGCAGAAATCTGCCTAGAAAATAAAGACACGAGACTTACAGATCAATGAGACTGGAAGTGGGGTTCCAGGATAGGTATGGCAGCTCAATGCTGTCATAGAGGACATAGGCTCTGCCATCCTCAGTATGTGGGCTTTTCCCCTTGGTCTTGTTGCCTCATGGTCTCAAGATGGTCC
>NW_016881886.1:0-1770 GCF_001698545.2 Rhinopithecus bieti | reverse complement strand
CTGAAAATGTTAAATTATCTTTATTTTTGTCTTTCTCTGTACTTCAGATTATATAATCTCTATAGACTTATTTTCAAGTTTGTACATTAGTCCTTTCTCATACTGCTATAAAGAAATTCCCAAGACTGTATAATTTATAAAGAAAAGAGATTTCATTGGCTTATAGTTCTGCAGACTGTACAGAAAGCATGGTAGCATCTCCTTGGCTTCTGGGGACACCTCAGGAAATTTACAATCATGGCAGAAAGTGGAGGGTAAGCCAGCACTTCACATGGTCAGAGTAGAAGAAAGAGAGGGTGAGCGGGGAGGTTCCACACACTTTTAAATAATCAGATCTCATGAGAACTCACTCGCTATTAGGAGAACAGCACTAAGGGAATGGTGCTAAACCATTCATGAGAAACTGCCTTTATGATCCAATCACCTCCCTCCAGGCCCCACCTCTAACATTTGGGATTAGAATTAGACATGAGATTTGGGCAGAGACACAAATCCAAACCATATGAGTTTCTTAATTCTTTCTTCTGTCAAGTCTGTTGTTGAGACTCTCTAATGAATTTTTTATTTCAGTAATTAGACATCTTAACTCTAGAATTTTATTTGATTCTTTTTTTATAATTTCTAATTATTTATTGATATTCTGTATTTGGTGAGACATTGTCATTATAGCTTCTATTATTTAAGCATAATTTTCTTTCACTTTTCTTGAAAATTCTAAATTGTGGGTATGTAATATAGCAACTGTGTTTACTTACTCTCTTCCTCACTGTGTTTCCTCCACCCCAGGCTCTTTTGATCCTTGTTCTTTGCCTTTTATTAGTTTTGTGATTTGTCTGGGCTATTTTAGTGAAGTATGTTACCATGTAGTCTGCAGCCTTTCTTTTCTCTCCTGAGAGGTCACAACATTGGGCAGGTGCACAGTCACTCTGAGATGGTGACAATCTTAGCAGGACTCTGCTCAATTGCCTCTTTTCTGGTCTCTATGTTAAGCTGTCTGCCTCAATTAATATGCCACCCACTTGTTAGGCTGCTTTCATTACAAGCTGATTGCTCTATTGATTTTGACAATTGTCTTGGTCATAAAATACTCCATCATCTGAACTAGTTAAAAGAGACTAAGGTAATTTTTTAGAGAATATAAATAAAAAACATGCATACATGCACACAAAACTAATGGATATTATGGAGTTGAAATTACAATAAATACATTAAAACATTAAAGAAAATAACAGCAGATTTGAGCTGGCAGAAAGAAAATTGGTCCCCTTGAAGACAAATACTTTTAGCTTATCCCATCTAAGATACAGAAAGAAAATGAATAAAGAGAAACTAAACAGAGCCTCAGAGTCCTGTGGGACAACATAAACATAATGGGAATCAAAAGAAGAAGAGACAGAGAAAAGGACAGAGAGAATATTTGAAGAAATCATGGTCAAAACTTCTGGAGTTTGATGAAATAAATTATTCTACATAGCCAAGAAGTGCAAACATCTCCAAAGAGAAAAAATAAAATCCTCAAGGACATTTAAATTTAGACACAAAATCAAACTGTTGAAAGACAAAGAAAGAATATAGAATGCAGCAAGAGAAAACAGCTCATCACATGAAAAGGTATCCTCAATAAGATTAACAGCAGATTTCTTATCAGAACTTTGGAGAACAGAAGAGAGTAAGATGACATAGTCAAAGTACTGAAAGCAAACAGCAAACCAGTAGATCTATATCCAGCAAATTATTTTTTTTATTTTTTATTTTTTATTTTTTTGAGAT
>NW_016881885.1:0-294 GCF_001698545.2 Rhinopithecus bieti | reverse complement strand
AAATGTCAAATAGCGCCTGAGAGGCTTAAACAACCACCAATATGTGTCTATCTGGGAGGGTTTCTCTGCCATTTAGAAGCTCAGTGAGAAGATGTCTTGCAGGCTGGTGTGAGGTGGTAGAGGTGTGTGCTTGTGTGGGCATGCCTGTGTGTCTGGTGCCCTTACCCACTAAAACAGCAAAGGACATGCCTTCCCCACATATGACAAATTGGTACATTGATGATTTCGAGTTAAAACATCGGCTAAATTGCAGTGTCAGAAAGGGCTAGCTGACTTGTCTCTTCCTACATGTAA
>NW_016881884.1:0-715 GCF_001698545.2 Rhinopithecus bieti | reverse complement strand
CGCCCGGCCAGGTATTTCTTTATAGCAATGCAGGAACTCCCTAATACAATATGTGAATGCTTAAAGGGGCCAGGCAGGATATATAAGTGACTTGAATGACTGAGTTTTAGAAAAGGAATAATGGGGAATGTGAGGAGCCAGGATTACATGCTCCATCCATGTTCAAAATGAAAATGCATTCTGAAGGTCAAATAAAACGATGTGCAGGTAATATGACCCAGGGGCTGCCAGTTGGCAAACTGTTCACAAGTTTTACTGCAGAGTCTAAATGTGATGAATAAAATATTATATAAGGGGAAAATTTTAAGCTATGTGTTCCAAGCAGCTTCCATAGCTTACTTTATGTATGTGTGTGTGTATTTGTATGTGTGTGTATGTATGTGAATGACTGTGTATTGGGACATATGACATATGACTTGTGATGTCCATTCTATTCACCAGGGCAGTAGAAGACCATGAGAAAGAAAATATAAATCTGGAGTCCAGCTGCCTGGGTTTAAATCCCAGAGTCACCATGGGCTATCTTTGTGACTTTGGGGAAGCTAGTAAACTCTCTAATCCTGTTTCTCCTTCTGTATAATGGAAATCATAATAGTACCTATCTCATCATGGATCAAATGAAATAGCAGGAGAAAATGCTTAGTACTTGTAGCACCTAACACTTAGTAAGTCAGTGTTCGGTTTAAAAAAAAATTACTGGCCGGGCGCGGTGGCT
>NW_016881883.1:0-366 GCF_001698545.2 Rhinopithecus bieti | reverse complement strand
GAGGCAGAAAGGGAAGGAAGGAAGGGAGGGAGGGAGAGAGGGAGGGAAGAAGGAAGGAAGGAAGGAAGGAAGGGAAGGGGGAAGGAAGGAAGGAAGGAAGAAGGGAGGAAGGAAGGGAGGGAGGGAGAGAGGGAGGGAAGAAGGAAGGAAGGAAGGAAGGAAGGGAAGGGGGAAGGAAGGAAGGGAGGGAGGGAGAGAGGGAGGGAAGAAGGAAGGAAGGAAGGAAGGAAGGGAAGGGGGAAGGAAGGAAGGAAGAAGGGAGGAAGGAAAGGGGGGAGAAAGAGAGGGAAGAAGGAAGAAAAGAAGGAAGGAAGGCAGGCAAGCACACACATTCAAGATTCGAGAAGCAAGAAAATGTCTTATTTC
>NW_016881882.1:0-201 GCF_001698545.2 Rhinopithecus bieti | reverse complement strand
CCTTATCAGCTTCCCATCTACCTTGACCATAGAGATGTTACATTACTTTAACCATCTCCTTAGCTCTTTTGGGTCATGTGCTGCTGAGTGTCACTTTGATTTTACTGTTTATTATGATAATAATGTTATTTTGCTTCTGAAAGTTAAGTACTCCCACCTAGATTCTACCACTTGAGATATCATATACCACTTTACTATTGG
>NW_016881881.1:0-328 GCF_001698545.2 Rhinopithecus bieti | reverse complement strand
TAAGACCCTTGGTAAATCGCAGTATTGGGGTGGGAGTTACCCGATTTTCCAGGTGTTGTGTGTCTCAGTTCCCCTGGCTAGGAAAAGGGATTCCCTTCCCTCTTGCGCTTCCCAGGTGAGTAGATGCCTCCCCTGCTTCAGCTCTTGCTGGTTGGGCTGCAGCAGCTGACCAGCACCAATTGTCCAGCACTCCCTAGTGAGATGAACTCAGTACCTCAGTTGAAAATGCAGAAATCACCTGTCTTCTGTGTTGCTCACGCTGGGAGCTGGAGACTGGAGCTGCTCCTATTCGACCATCTTGCTCCGCCCCTCCAGAATTTTTTTTTTT
>NW_016881880.1:0-660 GCF_001698545.2 Rhinopithecus bieti | reverse complement strand
CGTACCAGGTGGTACGGGAGATGTGTAGCTGGCTATTGTAAAACTTTTCTTCAAGGAAATTAAGCAAACAAAGAAGTGTAATAAATATACCAAACTGGTGAGTATCATAAAGGAGGTATAATCAAATGTTCTGGGAGTCGGGAGGCAGAAGAGGTGACTTCCAACAGGAAGAGGTTGTGAGTTTTGGAGGAGGTGGGGCCTAAACGGAGACTGAGGATGAGTATGGTCTTCAAGGTGGTGGGCAGGGCCTGGGACAGGAAGATTGAATGGGGCAGCTCATGTATGGGGACAAAATGACCAAGTTACAAGTTTGAACATAATGGAAATAGGAGGGGAAATTGATACGTTTCAGTTTGATTGAAGGAATTTTCAGAGGGATTGGAACTGAGGTGAAACTGTGAGAGCAGCAATTAAGTCACTTGTAATAATTTGGGTACTGCGCTAGGCCCAGAACTTCAGCAGTGAAATTAGAAGAATATGAGCCCAGGCCTCCGGAATTCCCAGCTTATGGAGGCAAACTGATATAGAGGATTATAATAACGCATGATGAAAAGCAGAGGTTTACTGGGGATCTGTAGCAGGGGAATCAGTGTGGTCCAAGGGTCAGAGATTTAAAACAAAACAAAACAAAACAAAACTTCAAGTCTCAGAAAAGTGATA
>NW_016881879.1:0-875 GCF_001698545.2 Rhinopithecus bieti | reverse complement strand
GTTAAAGCTAATAATCTTAATTACCTTCTAAGTATCTGGAAAAGAAGATCACATAAGAATCAAAGTAAGAAAATGGAAGGAAATAGTAAAATAAGGGAATTAAGGCAATTAATTAAAAAAAAAAATAAAGTCAACAAATCCAAATGTTGACACTATGTGTTTTTTATAAGGCCAGGTGGTGAGAGCTGAAATGTAAATGAGTAAGTTTGTTAGAGGAGCTGAGAAGAAAGGCTCCGGAAGTAAGAACGAGACTGAACTCCTCCTCCCAGTATTACTACAATGCCTCTGTCCATTCTCATACTGGCACCAACGCTAATAAAATTAATGGGCCCCAGCAAGACTGATCAAGAAAGAAATCTGAAAATATAAATAATCGATATCAAAATGAAAGAGGGAATATGATCACAATTCATAGAGACATTCAAAGGATAATAAAGAAATATGAACATTTGTGTAAATACACTTTACAACTTAAATAAAATAAGTATATTGAACCACACCGTCTGTCACATCGACATATAGAGGGGAACTACACACACCAGGGCCTATCAGAAGGCGGAGGGTGGGAGGAGGAGGAGGATCAGGAAAATAACTCATGGATATTGGGCTTAATACCTGGGTGATGAAATAATCGGTACAACAAACCCTCATGACACAAGTTTATCTATGTAACAAACCTGCACATGTGTCCCTGAACTTAAAATAAAAGTCTAAAAAAAGTAAAACCTTGTAAATATTAACACAAAAGCAGAAAACCTGAATAACTTTATATATATAAATATTATATATATACACACATATATTTAAATTGCAATTGAAAAGCTCCCCACCAAGATAACTCTAAGCCTGCATGGATGCTCTGGTGAGTTTCTATT
>NW_016881878.1:0-1142 GCF_001698545.2 Rhinopithecus bieti | reverse complement strand
TATGTAAATTCGAATTTGAAAAATGTATTTTAACTGCATATGTTTTATTCATTTTATTTGAAAATTCTAATGAAACTTAACCACATTACAACCCAAGAGAGAAAAGGCAAAACAACAGAAAGTGGGACAGGAATCAAGGTTCATGACTGAGGGAAGCAACTTGAAAGACTACCAGTGTGTTTTGATAATGGCAAAGAGATGAATTACAGAAGTATCTTATTAAAATCATTTGACATCTACTTAAGAGGATTTTACTGCTGAAGCTATAGTTTCGCTGTGTTTAATTGAAAGTTCATAAATAAAAAATCACAGGGTTTCTTTTAGACAGCTGCTGAAGGGTAACTGAATTAATGTTTCCAATCATTGTTTAATTTTCCTTTAAATATGGAATTTATATAAGTGGTCCATTTGCTTATGGTGGAGATCATGCACACTGGATATGTCCTAATCATTCTTTTGCATTTTGTTGAGTTTTGTGTGTTTTGGGGCTGAATTTTATACATGCTGTGTTGGCTAAATGTTTAATTTTTTATTGATTCCTAGGGTTCTGTCAGATTCTAACCTTTTAAACTACAATCCATGTATAAAGGAGCTGATACAGTAGCAAAAGCCAAGTAAAGTAACATGAGACAGTTGTCCTAGACTAGCTGATGAGATACTGATCCAGGGAGGGAAGGAGGGGACAAGGGATTGCTGTAAACTGCATGATGTAAAGAGGCAATCATAGTGTCCAGACCATCCGTCCTATGACCTTTAAATGAACTTTGGTCACCCACAAAGACAGACGAGGAGCCCCGCCTACATAGAATTCAGTAGAGCCCTGCAAAAGCCCCACCTACATAGAAGTCAGTAGAGCACAGTGGTTAGAAACATGGATTTTGTGTGGCTTGCTTCACCTGGATCCTCAGTTGCATCCCTTATGAATTGTAGGTGACCTTATGTGAATTACTGAAATTTCAATTTTCTTTGGATAGTTACTTTATTTGTAATATGGGAATGATGATAATGTTAGTGATCCCAGAGGAATTAACAAATCAGATGAAGCTATGTATATCAAAACTATGTTTCACTAAGTGAAACACTTAACACACAATATTTGAAAATTTTAAAGCACTTAACTCTATACTACTTCTTTTTTTTTT
>NW_016881877.1:0-714 GCF_001698545.2 Rhinopithecus bieti | reverse complement strand
TGGAGTCTACAGAGGCAGGCAGGACTCCTTGAATTGTGATGGACTCCACCCAGTTTGAGCTTCCTGGTGGCTTTGTTTACCTACTTAAGCCTCAGCATTGGAGGGCACTCCTCCCCAGCCTTGCTGCTGCCTTGCAGTTATATGTCAGACTGCTATGCTAGCAATGAGGAAGGCTCCATGGGTGTGGGACCCTCCAGACCAGGTGTGGGATATAATATCCTGATGTGCTGTTTGCTAAGACTCTTGGTAAAGTGCAGTATTAGGGTAGGAGTTACCTGATTTTCCAGGTGTTGTGTGTCTCAGTTTCCCTTGGCTAGGAAAAGGGATTCCCTTCCCCTTGTGCTTCCCAGGTGAGGCAATGCCTTGCCCTGCTTCAGCTCTCACTGGTCAGGCTACACCAGCTGACCAGCACAGATTGTCAGGCACTCCCCAGTGAGATGAACCCGGTACCTCAGTTGAAAATGCAGAAATCACCCGTCTCCTGTGTCACTCGTGCTGGGAGCTGGAGGCTGGAGCTGTTCCTATTTGGCCATCTTGCTCAGGATACTTTTCCATAAATATTTCTTAAACAGTCATCCTTTGATATCTATGGTAGGTTAGTTCCAAAACTCCCATGAATATCAAAATCCATGGACACTCAAGACCCTTACATAAAATGGAGTATTGTTTGCATATAACCTAAGCACATCATCCCAATATACTTTATTTATTTAT
>NW_016881875.1:0-2504 GCF_001698545.2 Rhinopithecus bieti | reverse complement strand
GGATGATAATTAAACTGGTGAAAAATAACCAACAAGGCATTCTACAATATAATTTTCTCTTTAATGAATTCCAGATGATTAGAGAAAAATAATTCCAGCATTAACTCTTATAAATATGAATTTTCCTTTTCCTAATAAAGAGTTGCCCATTTGGAAAGCATCACTATCTGATTTATTTGTTGGGTTTAAATATGTAACATAAAGAAGTGATACTTTATAACCTCAAGTAGTAACAATTTTGTTCTTATTATTATTACTTTTGTAATATTTGTTTAATGTTCAGGTAATGACATCATATCTTCTACTTGGTTATTAGTATTTCTTGACTGTTGTGTATCCTTTATATAAAACTTAAAAAACTTAAGTGGTATATTAGTTTTATGTTTTATTTCCTGAGAAAATTTTCCAGTGAGAAGAAAATTTTCCTGATAGTAAGCTAGAATATTGCCATGGTGTGATTTCCAGTTACAAACTTTAGAAAACTTGTTTGATTATAACCCTTCAATAAAATGCTTCAGTGTTCAGCCTTTGTCCAGCCACCTGCATTAGGATTTATAGTCTTGCTAAATAAATGTATATTTGCTATTTTCCTGCCACAGTTTTCATTTCATTGGTGAAATTGATGTGTCAGTTTGTTCATTATAACTTTCAATACCAGAGCTTTCAGAGTGCTAAATAATCAGAATCAGCCTTTGAGGTCAGTGTCAGCCTCTATGACCTCTACTGCGTTGTCACCTGAGTCAGCCTTGCAGGGATTAACCCTTTGTTAGTGTGATAATGTCTTTACTTATGAGTTGGCTTTTAATACTTAAGATTAAAAGAAACAAAAGACAGAACAAAAGTAGCAGACAACTCCTGAATTGAAAAGTGTTGTTGCTTTCCCCACAAACTGTTTTAAGTATGAAATTTGAATTCTAGTATTCAACATTTTATAATATAAAATGACCATTTGACTTGTAAAGTATTTCTAAAATTATCAAATTTTAGTCTAAGTCTAGGAAATCTACCCAAGATATTTTCTTAAATTAACCTATTCCATATATGTTTGAGTAAATTTATTTAAGAAAATTGGCTATAGTAACAGGCACTAAAGTTTTATTTATTATGGTGTTTTGTGCTATGTCCTTGCAATTAATAAATATCTAAGATGTAAATGGTTGTGATGTGGATTTAAAATATCCTTTTCCATCTTCATAACAGAATGTCGACCTTGTATTAGTCAGGGCCTATCTATGGAAAAGTAATTTTAGGTGTATGCCTTTTAAAATATTTTCTCTAATTATCTCATATAAAATAAAATAAAGATTTTCCATGAAATATGTAAATTATATATTTGTAGTTATCTGGAATACAACAAGCTATTGCTTACATGTAAAATATATACTGTTTAGGACTTGAATTCTCTTCTCTTAGAATAATAAATAGTTATTTTGGTTAAATCACAAGATATCAATTATTTGATGACAAAACGGCTTAAAGGAAGTGTGTCTTAAATATGGATTAGCTAGTTCTTTGAATGATGAGATAAATTAGTTTAATTACACGTGGCAATTTTCTTGGCTAGTGATGTAATGTGAAATAAAATTCTCCCTTTCCCCTCCCTGAAAACTCAAGCCAATTAATAGAACTTTTAAGCTCTTTGTCATAGGCCACCATGGAGGTCTGCAGAGAAGAACTTTAATCCAATAAACATTTCATTTAGATCATGAAAAGAAAGCATGAGGAGAAGCTCCTGTAAGAGAGGGTGTTACTATGATTCCAACCATGAAGAGATGTGAGGAATTTGCCAAATTAACCAAGAGGTCCTCATATTGAACGCATAAATGTGTCAAAACTAACGGAATCATTATTTAATTTGCTTGAACTCTATATTGAGGAAACTCTAAAAGCCACAACTGTTTTCTTCAAAGCCTTCACTGTTGGGCTGGATGGACAGGGCAAAAGGAGGTTGTGAGAAATCCAGATACCAAATAACACTGGCCGAAGCTGGTCAGAAAAGGGAATAGATAATTAGGCGTAATTAGCGTGTATGAATCGTTGTCTCTCTGCCCTTAGCTTGAATAAATTTTGAAGAAAACCCCTAGTGGTGAAAATCCTTTGATGTAGGAAGAGTCATTGTGGCTTGGCAGCATAAAGGCAGTGTTTTATACTTTTACATAATGGTTGTGATACAGACAGAGTGAATGGACCCTGCACTCCCCTGTCTGCTTTAGACCAAGGACTTTTGGATTCTCTTGAAACAAAATGCATCACAAGTTTTCAGTTGTTCGTAATGAGGTAGCGGACCTCATCAGGGCTCAGAGGAAGCCATCTTTAGCTTTTGTTTAAATTTTAATCACAGTTTTTTTTCTTTCTGAGAAATCTGTTTTCTTAAATCAACACTTCTTTTTTCTTCTTTGCTTGCACCTCCAATAAGATGGGAATCATGCTTAAGAAAGCTAAATAGAAAAGTTAAACAAAAATTATCACATAAAAGATGTATACATTTTTTAATCCCACATGAA
>NW_016881874.1:0-301 GCF_001698545.2 Rhinopithecus bieti | reverse complement strand
CTGACTTCCACTCCTCCGGATCCGGCAGGGTGTCCACTGCACTTCTGATCCAGCCAGGCACCCATTGCCACCCCTGATCAGTCTAGAGGTTTGTCATTGTTCCCTTGCAGCTAAGTGCCCCAGTTCGTCCTAATCAAGCTGAACACTATTTGCTGGGTTCCATGGTTCTCTCCCATGACCCACAGCTTCTAATAGAACTATAACACTCACCACATGGCCCAAGGTTCCATTCCTTGGAATCCATGAGGCCAAGAGCCCCATGTCAGCAAACAAAAGGCTTGCCACCATCTTGGGAGCAGCC
>NW_016881873.1:0-899 GCF_001698545.2 Rhinopithecus bieti | reverse complement strand
CTAAGAAAGTCCTTTGTGATGCGTGAATTCATCTAACAGAGCTACACCATGCTTTCATGGAGGAGTTTGCTAGCACTGTTTTGTGCAATCACAGAAGTGAGATTTTGGATAGCATATAATCATATGGTGAGAAATGAAATATCCTCAGATAAAACTGAACAGAAGCCTTCTCAGAAACTGCTCTGGTGTGTGAATTCATCTCACGGAGTTACACCACTGCTTTCATTGAGAAGTTTGCTAGCACTGTTTTCGCAGAATCTGCAATGAGATATACGGGAGCACACTGAGGCCTGAAATATCCTCAGATAAAACAAGAAAGAAGGTTTCTGAGAAACTTCTTTGTGATGTGTGAATTCATCTCACAGAGTTACACTACTCTTTCATGGAGCCGTTTGCTAGCACTGCTTTTGTGGAATCTGAGAATGTATATTTTGATTGCTTTGAGGCCTATGTTGACAAAGGAAATATCCTCAGATAAAACCAGAAAGAAACTTTCTGAGAAACTGCTTTGTGACTTATGAATTTATCTCACTGAGATAAAACATCAATTCAACATCAATCTTTCCTGAAGCCGTTGGCTAGCACAGTTGTTGTGGAATCTGAGAACTGATAGTTTAGATCGCTTTGAAACCTAAGGTGACAAAGTAAGTATCCTCAGTTAAAACTAGAACGTGGCTTTCTGAGAAACTGCTTTGTGACATGTGAATTCATCTCACCACTCTTCCACAGAGGGGTTTGCTAGCACTGTTTTCTGGACTCTCAGAAGTGATATCTTAGTTAACATAGAATTTTATGGTGAGAAATGAAATATCCACAGGTAAAAAATGGAGAGAAGCCTTCTCAGAAACTGCTTTGTGGTGTGTGAGTTCATCTCAGAGAGTTACACCATTGCTTTCATT
>NW_016881872.1:0-300 GCF_001698545.2 Rhinopithecus bieti | reverse complement strand
TTTTTTTTTTTTTTTTTTGAGACGGAGTCTCGCTCTGTCGCCCGGGCTGGAGTGCAGTGGTGAGATCTCAGCTCACTGCAAGCTCTGCCTCCTGGGTTTACGCCATTCTCCTGCCTCAGCCTCCCGAGTAGCTGGGACTACAGGCGCCCGCCACCTCGCCCGGCTAGCTTTTGTATTTTTTAGTAGAGACGGGGTTTCACCGTGTTAGCCAGGATGGTCTTGAACTCCTGACCTTGTGATCCGCCTGTCTCGGCCTCCCAAAGTGCTGGGATTACAGGCTTGAGCCACCACGCCCGGCCC
>NW_016881871.1:0-232 GCF_001698545.2 Rhinopithecus bieti | reverse complement strand
AAAAGAAAAAAAAAAAAAAAAGAAAGAAAGAAGGAAAGAAAGAAAGAAAGAAAGAAAGAAAGAAAGAAAGAAAGAAAGAAAGAAAGAATTGATGTTAGAAGCCTATATCATATTTATTCTATTATTTATTTCATGTTAGGCATTTGCAATGTCACAGCATGATTGAATTATAACAGCGACCCCAAAACAAAATTTTATTAAGAAAACAACAGCAGGAGAAACATTGTTTGTT
>NW_016881870.1:0-301 GCF_001698545.2 Rhinopithecus bieti | reverse complement strand
TGTGAGCTTGAGAAGAATGGGTATTGTGCCGCCAGTGGGTAGGATGTTCTGTATATGTCCGTTAGACCATTTGACCTATAATACTGTTCAAGTCCACAATTTTCTTATTGATTTTATGTCCAAGTGATCTGTCTATTGATGAAAGTGTAGTGAAGTATCCTGCTCTTATTAAATTGCAGCTTGTCTCACCCATCTGATCTAATAAGATTTGCTTTATATATTTAGGTGCTCCAATGTTGGATGCATATATATTTAAAATGTTTACAACTTCTTAATGAATTTGACCTCTTTCTCATGATGA
>NW_016881869.1:0-7017 GCF_001698545.2 Rhinopithecus bieti | reverse complement strand
ATAGTCAAGAAGATAAATGAGAACATGTATAAATCTTCTAGTTTCATATGTAGTTTACATTTAAAACATTTAATGAATGAATGTTTTAAGAAAACATCACCACCTGGTTATCAGATAAGCTCTACCATGAATTTTCTCAAGACGATCTTAAAATAAATTTTGAGCTATACACCATAACATGTTTATCCAATAAGGATTCACACTTTTATTTCCATCACTGTCCTTTGCAATTTATCAAGATACGATGCACACATGCATAAAACACACATTTTATACACACAAACATAAGCACACACATAGGTGCATGTTTGCATGTGTGTACAGTGTACATATGTATGTACCTGTGTATATGTATTTACATTTGTATAGGTGTGTCTATGTATATATGTGTGGATATACATTTATATGAGATAAATAAAACTTATTTTCTAGTTATCATCTAATAAATCTGCAGTTTCAATTCTCAATGCTGTGGGAGGGCAAAGAAATGTAAATGTACGCTGAATAAACATCTGCTTTTCTCGAGGATAAATGTGAAGGGCAAAAAAGGTAGAGAAAAGTAGATAATGTGACAGTTACTGCTCTGAGTATACAATGTGCATACTCTAAAGTTGTCTTTGTTCATTTGACATATCAAATGCAGGCAACATTTTGCCACTCTTCTAGCAGATGTCACTGCCTATCAAAAGATTTTTTTGAAGGGTGACTCAACCTAAAAGAAAATCAAAGTAATTCAACATTATCTGCAGTAACACCTAAAACTCATTCCTTTTCTGCTAAAATACTCCCTTGAAGATATTTTTTCATCCCAGAACGTTTCTCTCATACTAAACACTAATATCAGTGATAGATTTTAACAAAATTTAATTCATAATAAGGGAAAATATGGAAAGAAGGCAAAACAAAATTATTAACCAGCACTATGCTTGAAGACATTCTGAACATGTCAGAACAGAAATAAACTTTCTAAATTTACTCAGAAAGGAAACAACTATACAGATACAGAAATATATTTTATTTCTGACTTTTAATATATTTTACCTGTTTGAAGAGAAAAACTTCCACAGAGAATGGAACTAAAGTAAACATTTCTGAATCATACATTTTATTGTGTGAAATGTCCTTCGTTTTCACATTGTTATTTACAGTTTATTTNAAAAATTTAATTCATAATAAGGGAAAATATGGAAAGAAGGCAAAACAAAATTATTAACCAGCACTATGCTTGAAGACATTCTGAACATGTCAGAACAGAAATAAACTTTCTAAATTTACTCAGAAAGGAAACAACTATACAGATACAGAAATATATTTTATTTCTGACTTTTAATATATTTTACCTGTTTGAAGAGAAAAACTTCCACAGAGAATGGAACTAAAGTAAACATTTCTGAATCATACATTTTATTGTGTGAAATGTCCTTCGTTTTCACATTGTTATTTACAGTTTATTTCAGAAGATAAGAAGTTACTGCATCTTAACTTTCACTTAACCATGAGTGAAGGAGGTGAGAAGAGAAAATAATAGAAATAAATGAAAAATATATAAATGAAGAAAGAGATTGTCAGGTGTACACTCAATAGAGCTATATGGGTAGAGAGGTTTCAAGGGATCAGAGACCTACATATGAGTATTAATACTCATGGTAATTATATCTTCTACTAATGTTTTAAAGGCCTCACTGTTACACACAGTGAAAGTCATGAAGAATGAGATTTCACTAAAGTTTTATAGAATTCCAAATAATAACTTTCCCTACATAGTCCCTTTACTGTGAGGCAATGGAAAACTGAGAACCAAAACCCTCAGATGACTGATTTTTATAAGGGCCATTGCCGTATTCTGTTTTACCTGCTGAGTGTTTGAGTGCTTTCAAAGGCAATATAATACCAGAAATGAAGCACCGAGCCAGCCTAAAGCATCCACATGCCCTAGATTTTCTGTGAAAAAAATTGCAGTGCCCGATTCCTGCTTTAGACAATATTCCCTGTCTTGTCATAAATAAGCCCAAAATATCAGATTTCAAAATTCACAGATAAACTTTAGTCCTCATAAAAAAAATAAAGTTGGGAAAGAAAGATTGAAAGTACACTAAGGTAAATCCTTAGGAATTTTCATGTGCCTTTAAAAATAAAACATGTTAAGTCAGTCTGCAGAATAAAGAAAATACAAATGACATCTTATTGGGCTTCTTTTCATACTTGTTTCAATGACAGTTTTATTCTTCTTTATTGATGTGCTGAGGATGCTTACAAGCTTTTCTACTCTCATTTGGAACATGGTTATTAAAATTTAAACATATTGCTTCTAAATACATTTTCCTTTCTGCCAACTTGGCAGTATTTACCCCAATTTTATTTTCCACCTCTTTCTTGCATATTTGGTGGACTCACTTCACTTTCAGCGATTCTCATAGGTTTCTATTCATTAAAATAAGCACTTCAATGAATGATACAAAATGTTAGTGTTAAGGGAAGGCAGAGAAGTGAAACGAGAAGAAGAAACAGCAAGATCCATCACTTTTAGTGATATGAAAAATGATATGATGACAATTCTTTTATTTGTCTATTCTGAACAACCCGCTATTAAACTAGGCTCCATTTGGAATACATAAAGTTAAAAATAGTATACAGAAGTCAATTTTATATATTCTACAATTCGCATAATGGGAATTTATTTTGGTGCATCATTAATGTATTGTCTAGTGACAACATATCTAACTCATGCAGAGAAGATGAAGGAAAGAAGAGAGAGAGAGAGAGAAATGGAGAGAGTGAAGAGGGAAGGAGAAAATGAGGAAGAGAGAAAACAAATTGCATAGTGCTGTCACACTCACCATTCCCCTATGTACCTCTCTTTCCTCAAGGAACCAAGAGAAAAGATCTGTAGTTTCTTTTGGAATTTCAGCACCTGATCCCTTTCTTCCACAGTGTCCGTCTATGAATGTGACCTCCTTGTCATTCAATAATTTACAGTAGTTTAAGAATTTTCAATAATAATTTAAGCTGCACTGGCTTTCCATGTTACACTCGAACTTTGGAATCAAATTCCTACTTAAAGTCTGACTCCAGGGTACTTTCTAATCTTAAAGAATATAAATAAGAATTGTAACGATAAAATAGATGGATATCATTGAATTGTTAATTGCCTACTAGTACTACAGTGTAATATTGCAAATTTCAAATGTGTAAATTAGACAAATGAAACCAGGCTCAAGTAATTTTTATGATGATGGAATAAGATAACATACATTAAGTCCCTGGTGCAGGGCCTGACTCATAACATGAAAACAAAAATCTTGAGTTAATATGATTATCTGCAGGTTTGATATTTATTTTTCTCTTGCCTAGAGCAGCATTAAATCTTTACATAAGTTTAGAAAGTTTGCATAATATAAAAAAGCTACCTAAGCAGGTTACATCTTTAAAGTTCATTTGCCAAAAACTTTTATAGAAGTGAGAAAAACATTTCATAAAATATTACCAGTTGTTATGACTCATATTAATTGAAAGTCTACTATGTTTTAGATTTGGTAATAAGAGCTTTACTTGTCATTTTGTTTAATCTTCATAGTAACTATGGAAATAAATAATTATTTTCATTTTACAGATGAAGCTTCTGAGGTGCAGAGAGCTATAGTAACACATCTAAGGTTAAGTGGCAACTGATGTATGTTATGATGCTGTTATGACTCACATTAATTGAAGGTCTACTATGTTTTAGACTCTGTAATAAGAGATTTATATGTCATTTTGTTTAATCTTCACAGTAACCGTGGAAATACATAATTATTGTTATTTTATAGATGAAGCTTCTGAGGTGCAGAGAGCTATAGTAACACATCTAAAGTTAAGTGGCAACTAATGTATGTCTGACTTTAAAACCAGTGTTTTGTTTACAGTTAGCCTACACTAGTTGATGATATATATTGTAGAGCACATAGCGATTATGCATCATCTTAGGGTTAGTGTCAGTGCTTCCTGGTATACACTATCTATATTATTGTTGTAATGAAGTGCTTTTTATACACTGAAAATAGAATATGTCAGCATTGTTGAAACATGGCTTCCATTTTGTAATTACCACAGTGACCCATTTGGAATTTAATGGATATTTTCCTATAAAGAGCAAAGTATGCCTGATCAAGTAATAAAAATCTCTGATAACAATTCTCATATCCATTTCAAGGAATATACATATATATGTATATAGACATATATGTGTAGACACCTATACATATATGTCTATATATGTATACACAATATGTATAGGTGTATATGTCTATGTCTACACACATATGTCTATATACACATATATACATATATACGTATATATACAAGTACATATACGTATATATGTATATACACACATTTGTGTTTTTTTGCATTTTTTTGCATTTCTGCATTATCACCAAAACTAGTTTGATTAGTGAAAACTAGTCAAACACAGAGTCAAATAAATGACCATGAATATTATACCTTCCTTAAATAATACATGTGTTTAAAAAAAACTATAATTTTTCTTACCCTGGAAGTTACTATAAATTGTCTATTCCACTGAAACCAAAGATATCTGATGTTTGAGGCACTAGTGATTTCCCATTTTTTCCAGTTTTTCTCCTTTCAGAACCATAATGGATATAAACTCACCCAATTCAGATTAGTTGAGATTGCATTTTTTTTTTTGACCAATGCAAGTGAAATTTATATCATTCTTGATCTTTGTGAGATCAAATGAATAACATAAGTATCAAATGAATCATACATTTAATTGTAAGTACCAAATGAATAACATGTCAATTCTGAAGAGCATTCCTGAGCCTTCATATGGAGAATAGTTGCCTTGGATTGTTACCAAGAGCCACACAGACTTGATGTAAGGAAGGAAAAACACGATTTTTGAGTCACTAAAATTTTTTGTTTGTTTAAAATTTTTAAATAAGTAAATGATACACTTGATGTAAAAGGACACTGCATCAGCACAGAGAAGTGAATTTCACTATTATGTAGGAAGTAAACATTTTCAATAAAATATTTACCAGTGACAAAAATTAGTGTGTATAATTATATTTCCATACAGATAGTAATTGATTACAGTTATTTCACAAGTCACATTCCATATTCAGGCCAAAATATTGCAAATATCTTAAATATTATACCTAGCAGTTATCTATGTGAATCATATTTTCTTTACGTGTTTTTCTTTGCATATTCTTTACAGTTTTCTTATTTCCTCTCACATCCTTAGAATTTTTAAAAAATTATTTTTACTTTCAAATTTTAAATTTGCTGTCAAAAATTCTCTCAGGTGTAGTATATAAAGATTTAAAATCAAGAGAGACCATATTCTATGACATATATGTATGTGTGTATATACATATATATTTTTTATATACTGCATGTATATTATATATACATAAATGTGTAAATTATATAAAATATAATACATACATGCAAATTATATAAAATACGTATGTAAATTATTTCCCAAAGGAAAACCCTGATAAGATTTTTGTTATTAATTACGTTATGGTAAAAAAATAACACTAACAGAAAACAAACATTTATACAAGATAAATTTTCAGCAACTAGCTATGTCCATATAAACACTACCACCATAATTTACAAAAGTAAATCAAAAGAGACAATGGTAAAATAAAAGAAAGTACGGTGCTTTTGGATTCTGAACAATCAGAATTTTGTGTATTTAAAAGTCATTGTATGTTAGCAAATGACTAACATTTTCTTTTCAACTTTTAAGTTTGAGGTACACGTACTGGTATGTTATATAGGTAAACTCGTGTCATGGGGTTCGTTGTACAGATTATTCCGTGACTCAGGTATTCAGCCTTGTACCTGTTAGTTATTTTCCTGATCCTCCCCTCCTCCTACCCGCTACCTTCCAGTAGGTCCTACTGTCTGTTGTGTCTGTTGTTCCCCTCTATGTGTCCATGTGTTCTCATCATTTAGCTCCCACATACAATTGAGAACATGTGGTATTTGGTTTTCCATTCCTGCTTTTCTTTGCTAAGGATAATGGGCTCCAGCTCCATTTCCCTGCAAATGACATAATATTTTTTATGGCTGCATAGTATTCCATGCTGTGTATATACCATATTTTCTTTATCCAGTCTACTATTGATGGACATTAGGTTGATTCTATGTTTTCGCTATTGTGAATAGTGCTGCAATGAACATATGCATGATCTTTATGATATAAGGATTTATATCCCTTTGGGTATCTACCCAGGAATAGAATTGCTGGGTCAAACGTTAGTCCTTTTCACCTCTTTGAGGAATTGCACGCTGCTTTCCACAATGATCAAACTAATGTACACTTCTACTAACAATATATAAATGTTTCTTTTCTTTACAACCTCATCAGTGCCTGTTATTTTTTTTGAACTTTTAATAATAGCCATTCTGACTGGTGTCAGATGGTATCTCATTAGGGTTTTGTGTGTTTCTTTAATAATCAGTAATGTTAAGCTTTTATATGTTTGATGGCCACTTGTATGTCTTCTTTTGTAAAGTGTCCATGTTCTTTGCCCACTTTTAATGCTTTTTTTCTTATAAATTTGTTTAAGTTTCTCATAGATTCAGGATATTTTCAGATGCATAGTTGGCAAAATTATCTCCCATTCTTTGGGTTGTCTGTTGATTTTGTATCCTGAAAATTTGCTGAAGTTGTTTGTCAGCTTACAGAGCTTTTGGGCCAAGACTATGGAGTTTTCAACATACAGGATAACGGTGTCTGCAAAGAGGGATCGTTTGACTTCCTCTCTTCCTATTTAAATGCCCTTCATTTCTTTCTCTTGCCTGACTGCTCTGGCCAGGACTTCCAATACTATGTTGAATAGGAATGGTGACAGAGGGCATACTTTTCTATGCCAGTCTTCAAGGGAAATGCTTCCAGCTTTTGCCCATTCAGTATGATGTTGATTGTTGGTTTCTCATAGATGGCTCTTATTATTCTGAGGTATGTTCCTTCAACACCTCATCTTTTAAGCATGAAGG
>NW_016881868.1:0-905 GCF_001698545.2 Rhinopithecus bieti | reverse complement strand
GCTTTTTTCCTTTCACAGTTCTAAGGCTTGGGTAAGTGCCACTAGTTCTGCTAACTGGGTGCTGGTCCCTGGGGAAGAAACTTACTTTCAAGTACAGTTGTCTCACTAACTGGCATAACCTACCCTTCATATCCCATTCTCCATAAATGAACTTCCATTGGTATATAGGTTAAGGTCAGGATTAGATAAGCAGACTCCTAAGAGATCATCTTGGGTGGCATGAGTCTGGACTATAATTTGTTGGCAGTCATGCTTGATTGGTTCCCCATCCCCTGGGAGAAAAGTGGCAGGGTTGAAGGCCATGCACATAAGTATTTGAAGCACCAGTCCCTCAAGGAGTAGCATGTGATATCTAAGTAGGCAGTTGTCTGATAGCCATAAACTTTCTTTGACATCCAGTATGCCATTTACATCATGAGTAGTCCAGACAGTGAGATCCTTTCCTTGTATTATTTTGATAGCCTCTGACACTAAGACAGCCACCGCCACAACTACCTATAAACAGTGAGACCAGCCTTTTGCTACTACATCAATTTCCTTACTTAGGTATGCCACTGGTTGTGGGGTTGTCCCATGAGTCTGAGTAAGGGCTCCAAGAGCTATCCCTGATCTCCCTGTGATGTATAAAGATAAGTTTTGTCTTGTGGGAAGGCTTAAAGCTGGAGCTTGTACTAGGCCTTGCTTTAAGGTTTTGAAGGCTGTTTCTGCCTCTGGTTCCCATTCTACTAGATGACTATTTGCCCTCTGGGTCTCCTTGATTAGAGTGTAGAGGGGCCTGGCTATCTCACTGTATCTGGGGATCCATAGTCAGCAAAAGCCTGTGATTCCAAGGAACTCCCACAACAGTTTTAATGTCTTAGGGTGAGGATAAGCCAGCGTAGGCTGTATTCATTCCTTGCTGAGGG
>NW_016881867.1:0-1296 GCF_001698545.2 Rhinopithecus bieti | reverse complement strand
TAAATATATATGATATATTTTATGAGTAAATATATTTTGTTTATATAATAAAATATATAAATAAGTAATATTATACATATATAGGTACGATATGTATAATACCAAATAGTCAGGGATTTACCTAAGCATTTTACATATATTAACATTTTGATTCTCCCAGCAACTGTATGAGAAAGGTACGATTATTTCCTGAATCTGTGTTTTAGAGATGAAGAACTCAGACAAAGGAATATTAAACAGTTTGCCCAAGTTCACAACACCAGGTAGTGGCAGTTAGGTTTCATCCTGAGGAAGTCTGTCTTCCAATTCCACACTCCTACTTTACTGCACTGCCTGTTACGTGCAGCTTTCCTGGCACTTCAAGAAACTTTTACAAACACAACTTCTTTGCAATTGTCATCAAAGCTTTATACATGCTTAACTATGAACCTTAAGGCACAACAGTGGAAATTACTAGCTTATGATTAGCTTATTTTGGATTTTTTTAACTGCTGTGAACAAGTTGTCCTATCTACAAGCAAACCAGAGGAACAGCATCTTTGACCTCTTCAGGGTTGTAGCATCTTGCTACTCAAGACTGTAGCCAAGTTACAGATTGTCTTCAAACAATAATGTCCTAAAAGGAACAAAGCTCCCTCCAGAGATGTTTAGGTAGACTGTGAGGCTGTAGTGTAGCAAAATGGGGAGAGAAAACAAATCTGATTGGTTTGTTCTTGGAAAATATATACAGTTATCTCACAGGGTTTTACTTTTAATGGTATTTGTTATCTTTTAGCCAAGGTCAGTATATTTCAAGAGAGGCAGGGAAACAAGTCATTTGCATTTCCAAATTTGTTTATACATTTACAGATTTTCTGAAGGCCATATTGTGGGGAAAATATTGACAGCTCTACTTTATTATAACCTAATTTCCTTTATTCATCAAATATGAAGCACCAATTGTCTACAAACCAATTATTTGCAAAATAAAACATACTAAGCTTTAACTTTTGTCAGATTTATAAAACCAAGATTTCTCTTAGCAGTCAACATAACGACCCAACTACATCAATGTTTGCTGAAGGAGATAATTAACTTATTAATGTTTATCTATTATTAAAAAAAGATACAGGATTTTATTATTGTTAAAGGTTAATTTATTCTTCCCAAATTATTTATAGAATTGCACAATACAAAAGTTATCTGGTTAATAAATATACTGGCTTGTAAGAACTTTCTAAATATTACAGAGTATTACAAACACAGAAGAAATAAACAGCCTCTTTTTTTGTTTTTTACTTAATATGAAAGTCCTGT
>NW_016881866.1:0-361 GCF_001698545.2 Rhinopithecus bieti | reverse complement strand
CCATTATATCATTTTATGCCTTTGTGTCCTCATAGCTTAACTCCCACTTATAAGTGAGAACACACAATGTTTGGTTTTCCATATCTCAGTTACTTCACTTAGAATAATGCTCTCCAACTCTATCCAGGTTGTTGCCAATGCCATTATTTTGTTTCATTTTATGGCTGAGTAGTATTCTATACCACATTTTCTTTATGTACTCATTGGTTGATGGGCATTTAGGCTGGTTCCATATTTTGCAGTTGTGAGTTGTGCTACTATAAGCATGCACGTGCAAGTGTCCTTTTCCTGTAATGACTTCTTTTCTCTGGGCAAAATTCAGTAGGGGGGTTTCTGAATACAAAGGGTGTTTTCTTTTTTG
>NW_016881865.1:0-906 GCF_001698545.2 Rhinopithecus bieti | reverse complement strand
AAACACTGCTTTAACTGTGTCCTAGAGATTCTGGTACGTTGTGTCTTTGCTCTCCTTAGTTTCAAATAATTTATTTATTTCTGCCTTAATTTCATTATTTACCCAGTAGTCATTTAGGAGCAGGTTGTTCAGTTTCCATGTAGTTGTGTAGTTTTGAGTGTGTTTCTTAATCCTGAGTTCTAATTTGATTGCACTGTGGTGTGAAAGGCTGTTTGTTTTGATTTCTGTTCTTTTCCATTTCCTGAGGAGTGTTTTACTTCCAATTATGTGATCAATTTTAGAATAAGTGTGATGTGGTGCTGAGACGAATGTATATTCTTTTGATTTGGGGTGGAGAGTTCTGTAGATGTCTGTCAGGTCTGCTTGGTCCAGACTTGAGTTCACATCCTGAATATACGTGTGAATTTTCTGTCTCATTGATCTAATATTCACAGTGCAGTTAGTGTTAAAGTCTCCCACTATTATTGTGAGGGAGTGTAAGTCTCTTTGTGGGTCTCTAAGAACTTGCTTTATGAATCTGGCTGCTCCTGTATTGGGTGTGTATACATTTAGGATAGTTAGCTCTCTTGTTGCATTTATCACTTTACCATTATGTAATGCCCTTCTTTGTCTTTTTTGATCTTTGTTGGTTTAAAGTCTGTTTTGTCAGAGACTAGGGTAGGGTTGCAACTCCTGCTTTCTTTTACTTTCTATTTGTTTGGTAAATATTTCTCCATCCCTTTATTTTGAGCCTATGTATGTCCTTCCACATGAGATGTGTCTCCTGAATACAGCACACCGATGGGTCTTGACTCTTTATCTGATTTGCCAGTCTGGGTTTTTTAATTGGGGCATTTAGCCAGTTTACATTTAAGGTTAATATTGTTATGTGTGAATTTGATCCTGCCATTATGATGCTAGCTGGTT
>NW_016881864.1:0-1297 GCF_001698545.2 Rhinopithecus bieti | reverse complement strand
TCCTGCCTGACAAGGGCCTCTCCAGGCCCAGCTCTTGCCTCATGTCGGCCTCCCCAGGCCACGTTTGTGCCTGCCTCGCAGCAGCCTCGACAGGCCCAGCTCCCGCCTGCGAGGTCCTTTTAGGCTCATCTCATGCCTCACCATGGTCTCCCCAGGCCACCCTCCTGCTTTTCGGCAGCTTCTGCAGACCCGGCTCCTGTGTCCCAATGGCCTCTTTAGGCCCAGCTCATGCCTCACCGTGGCCTCTTTAGGCCCAGCTTTTCTCTTCTGGTAGCCTCTCCGGACCCAGAACTTCCTCAAGTTGGCCTCCCCAGCCCAGTTGCTTGCTGCCTCCCAGCCTCCTCTCCAGGCCCAGCTCTTTTCTCACGGCTGTACCTGCAGGCTCAATTCCTACCTCCAAACAGCCTCCTTTGACTCGACTCCTGCCCAGCTCCCGGCAGCCTTCGTAGGCCCGAAACCTCCTCCAGTTCAGCTGTCTAGGCCCACCTCTTACCTCGCAGTAGCCTTTCCAGGCCCAGCTCTTGCCTCCTGGCAGCCTTCCCCGGCTACACTCCTGCCGGCCTCTCTACAGTCTCAAGTCGGCCTCTACAGGCCTAGCCTTTGCCTTTCTTATGGTGGCCTCTCCAGGCCTAGTTCTTCCTTCTGGCTGCGTCTACATGCCCAACTCCTGCCTCAAAACAACCTCTTTGGACTCAGCTCCCACCCAGCTCCTGCCAGCCTTTGTAGGCCCAAAACTTTTCCAGTCAAGCCCTTTAGTCCCACCTTCTGCCTCCCAGTGGCCTGTACAGACCCAGCTCTCGCTTAAGAACAGCCTCTGCACATCCTGCTCTTGCCTACCAGAGGCCTCTCCAGGTCCAACTCATGCCTCACGGCTATTTTCCCCAGACCTTGGTCTTGACTTTTGGCTGCCTCTTCAGGCCCAGAACTTCCTCAAATCAGCCTCTCCAGTCCCAGCTGCTGCCTCCTGGCCTCGTCTTCGGTCCCAGCTCTTCCTCTGGCTGCATCTGTAGGCCCAGTTCCTGCCTCACAACACGCTCTTTGGCCCCAGCTGTTGCCCAGCTCCTAGAGTCCTTTGTAGGCCTGAAACTTTTCAAGTTAAGCTGTCTAGGCCCACAGTCTGCCTCGTGGCAGCCTGAACTGGCCCAGCTCCTGCCTGACAATGGCCTCTCCAGGCCCACCTGTTTCCTTGCAGAGGCCTTTCCAGCCCCAGCTCTTTCATCATGGTGGCCTTCCCCAGCCATGTTTCTTCCTGCCTCCCGGCAGCCTCAACAGGCCTAGCTAATGCCTCACACTAGCA
>NW_016881863.1:0-366 GCF_001698545.2 Rhinopithecus bieti | reverse complement strand
TTTCATGCTGAGTTTCCAATCATGCCTTCCAGCTGAGGAAAGAGGAGTAAGATTGAGAGACAAAAGTAAAAGGTAGAGATCGGATGGCATCTCCACCTAAGTGCCCCATCCCAGATATTCTAAGGGTAGTCCCCTTTCATCTGAGTCTCACAGCACAGACACACCTTTCAGGCCTGCCGTGAACTGCAGAGGAGTTAGCCTTCATTTCCCAGCCCTAAGCAAGTAACTATTTAATGCACAACTATTTTACTTTCTTCACAGTAATTGCTACTACAAGAAATAATCCTATGCTTTTATTGGTTTCTTTTTTTGTACATTCATCTCCTCTCTAGAATGTAAAGACTACAAAGCAAGAACCCCTCTTTT
>NW_016881862.1:0-949 GCF_001698545.2 Rhinopithecus bieti | reverse complement strand
GTTTTAGATTTGAGAAAAATTATTAGTTTTATATCAAACTTCCATCTGGGTAGGGGATCTCTTCCTATTCTTTTATATCTTCCTTATGTTCTCTAATAAAACTTTATAATTTTCTCCGTAAATATCATATACAGACTTTGTTATTTATTCCTAAGTATCTTATGATTTTTGTTATTACAAATGGTATTTTCTTTTTTCTTTTTTCTTTTTTTTTTTGAGACGGAATCTCACTCTGTTGCCCAGGCTGGAGTGCAGTAGCATGATCTCGGCTCACTGCAAGCTCCACTTCCCGAGTTCATGCCGTTTTCCTGCCTCAGCCTCCCAAGTAGCTGGGACTACAGGCACCTGCTACCTCGCTCGGCTAATTTTTTGTATTTTTAGTAGAAACGAGGTTTCACGTATTAGCCAGGATGATCTGGATCTCCTGACCTCGTGATCCGCCTGCCTCGGCCTCCCAAAGAGCCGGGATTACAGGCGTGAGCCACTGTACCCGGCCTGAAATGAAATCTTTTATCTGTTTATTGCTGTGGTATAGGGATATTGATGTTTGTGTATTCTCCTTGACCCCACCAAGGAAATTGTTATTTCTAATAGTTTGTGGGTTCTTGTGAATCTTCTTTGTCTAGTAAGCAATCTATGTATAGTAGTTGTCTATGTATAGTGATGGCTTTATTTCTTCTTTTTTTTTTTTTTTTTTTTTTTTTTTTTTTTTTTTTTTTTTTTTTTTTTTTTTTTTTTTTTTTTTTTTTTTTTTTTTTTTTTTTTTTTTTTTTTTTTTGAGACGGAGTCTCGCTCTGTCACCCAGGCTGGAGTGCAGTGGCCGGATCTCAGCTCACTGCAAGCTCCGCCTCCCGGGTTCACGCCATTCTCCTGCCTCAGCCTCCCGAGTAGCTGGGACTACAGGCGCCGCCGCCTCGCCCGGCTAGTTTTTTTTTTTTGTATTTTTAGT
>NW_016881861.1:0-1159 GCF_001698545.2 Rhinopithecus bieti | reverse complement strand
AAATGTATTTAAAGTCAATGAATTTATAAAAGTAAACACACACACACACACACACACACACACACACACATGCACACCAGAGAATTTTAAGAATATCAGAATTGGAAGAGCCTTTCCCTGAATTACCACAAACCCAAAAGCAAAATTAATGCATTAACAAATTTGACTAAATTAAAATATATCCAAAAAATTGCATTTACCCTTTGATATCTAACCCATTCACCACCCTATAGTAAGAACCTTAGTTCACATGGATTTGGACAGATAAAATTTCCCAAAGTTATTACAGTTCTGTTTCACTGACAATATTCTATTGCAATTTGACTCTTTTAACACTTTTAGAGTCAGTTGTAAGAATTACATTTACTAAATCATAAATCTAGACATTATACTAGTCACTCCTATATACATTCATTGATGAGCTCATCTAGTTACCACAATTTTGAAAAGAAAGGTTAAAATATAAGCAAGCTACAGGATTTTCCCCAGGACTTCTGACTCTACTTCTAGTTCTCCAACAGATCACAGTTACTTCTGCGATGTAAATATATCAATACAAAACTTTTATTTCAAAACACCAATAGTAAATAAGATAAAATGTATAGAACTCTTCTTAGACTATTATGAGATTATTTGTGATTGCAATAATTTCTGTTCCTTCTTTATAATATTAGGTACAGTAACCAGTATGAAATAGGGGAAAGAAAAGGAACAATTTTACTGGGAACAAATTTTTATCAATACGTTATCACTAAGTGCATATTATGGTATATAATTGTTTTCAAAAGCTCTTTGTAATAAAATTATATTCTATGTGGATGCCCAGATTTATAATAAATATTAATAATTGTACCTGTAAGTGTCATCATTCATTTTAAAATGAGATAACATTTCTGGTTTGTTTTAGACCTAAATAATATATATGAAATCAAGGGGATATTATAAGTAACATTGCTAAAATAAAGTTTAAAATACAGAATTTTACCAAAGAGTGATTTACCTGATTTGGAGTATTTCTTACTGTCTTTGGTTTCATCTCTAGTGATTGAACAGTCGGTTCAAGTTGTTTGCTTCAACTTCTTTCTTACTTCTTCTTTCTTACAACTTCTTTCTTCAACTTCTTTCCTTTCTTTTTTTTTTTTTTTTTTTTTTTTTTTTT
>NW_016881859.1:0-1521 GCF_001698545.2 Rhinopithecus bieti | reverse complement strand
GCAAGCTCTGCCTCCTGGGTTTACGCCATTCTCCTGCCTCAGCCTCCCGAGTAGCTGGGACTACAGGCGCCCGCCACCTCGCCCGGCTAGTTTTCTGTATTTTTTAGTAGAGACGGGGTTTCACCGTGTTAGCCAGGATGGTCTCGATCTCCTGACCTTGTGATCCGCCCGTCTCGGCCTCCCAAAGTGCTGGGATTACAGGCTTGAGCCACCGCGCCCGGCCTCTGTCTTCTTACTGAAGAATCTTGTGGTTACTTGGGCTCTCAACTTCTCTCCTTTCTCAGGCTGTGCTTGCGGGAGAACCTTTTTACCTCCTGGTCATTTTAGATCACATATCTTGGTGCTTGGGAATAAAGAAATCCTGTTTCTTTCTTGGTCAAGATCTATCTGTAAGTCTGGAAGAGCAACTCTTATCTTCTGTTGACTTCAGGAGCTGGGACTTGGTTTACACTGGGGCTGAAGGATAACTGCATTTCTGTGCCTGAAGCAGCCTTCAGGACCCACACTGGTTGTGAAACTGGTTGGTTGAAGAGGACTTAAAGACAATAGAATGAAGCCCCATGGTGGAGGGAACAGGGGGGATCTTCCTCAGCTCTGCCTCCCATGAAGACATCAGGAACCTGAATGGAGTCTTCAGAGAGAATGTTGCTATAGGCTGTGAAAAACTTTAGGAGAAGTTTGGGAGTGGGCTAGGATGAGAAGAAATGGCACTAGAAGTGTTTTTTTCAGAGAAGTAGAAGTTTGGGGCAACCAAAGCTGGAGGCTGAGTAGTTGGAGAATTGCTAATTCTTAGAGTGAAAAGCAGTGAAACTTAGTTTAGATTCTAGTGACTTTCAAAGAGACTCACTAGGACCCAGACAGACAAAGCTTGACCTTCCAAGTGACTGAGAAAACTAATGAAGTGCTTTTGGCTTTGGACTAGAGAGTGACCTGGGAAGGGAAAATACCATATGAGGCTGGGCCGTGAACACTGAACTCATGTAAAGTAGTTTTACATGCAGTAATTTTGCAACCAAGGTACAAAGAAGTGTGTGGACTGACTCTTTATCCATTTTGCCAGTCTGTGTCTTTTAATTGGACCATTTAGCCCATTTACATTTAAGGTTAATATTGTTATGTGTGGACTTGATCCTGTCATTATGATGTTAGCTGGTTACTCTGCTCATTAGTTGATGCAGTTTCTTCCTAGCATTGATGGTCTTTACATTTTGGCATGTTTTTGCAATGGCTGGTACTGGTTGTTCCTTTCCATGTTTAGTGCTTCCTTCAGGATCTCTTGTAAGGCAGGCCTGGTGGTGACAAAATCTCTAAGCATTTGCTTGTCTGTAAAGGATTTTATTTCTCTTTCACTTATGAAACTTAGTTTGGCTGGATATGAAATTCTGGGTTGAAAATTCTTTTCTTTAAGAATGTTGAATATTGGCGCCCACTCTATTCTGGCTTGTAGAGTTTCTGCCGAGAGACCTGCTGTTAGTCTGATGGGCTTCCCTTTGCGGGTAACGCGACCTTTCTCTCTGGCTG
>NW_016881858.1:0-496 GCF_001698545.2 Rhinopithecus bieti | reverse complement strand
TAAAACACCAAAAGCAATGGCAACAAAAGCCAAAATAGACAAATGGGATCTAATTAAACTAAAGAGCTTCTGCACAGCAAAAGAAACTACCATCAGAGTGAACAGGCAACCTACAGAATGGGAGAAAATTTTGCAATCTACTCATCTGACAAAGGGCTAATATCCGAGAATCTACAAAGAAGCTTAAACAAATTTACAGGAAAAAAACAACCCCATCAAAAGTGGGCAAAGGATATGAACAGACATTTCTCAAAAGAAGACATTTATGCAGTCAACAGACACATGAAAAAATGCTCATCATCACTGGTCATCAGAGAAATGCAAATCAAAACCACAATGAGATACCGTCTCACACCAGTTAGAATGGCCATCATTAAAAAGTCAGGAAACAACAGATGCTGGAGTGGATGTGGAGAAATAGGAATGCTTTTACATTGTTGGTGGGAGTGTCAAACTAGTTAAACCATTGTGGAAGACAGTGTGGTGATTCCTAAAG
>NW_016881857.1:0-2732 GCF_001698545.2 Rhinopithecus bieti | reverse complement strand
GAGACGGAGTCTCACTCTGTCGCCGCCCGGGCTGGAGTGCAGTGGCCGGATCTCAGCTCACTGCAAGCTCCGCCTCCCGGGTTCACGCCATTCTCCTGCCTCAGCCTCCCGAGTAGCTGGGACTACAGGCGCCCGCCACCTCGCCCGGCTAGTTTTTTGTATTTTTTAGTAGAGACGGGGTTTCACAGTGTTAGCCAGGATGGTCTCGATCTCTTAACCTCGTGATCCACCCGTCTCGGCCTCCCAAAGTGTTGGGATTACAGGCTTGAGCCACCGCGCCCGGCCCAATTTTCTTACATGGTAATGAAACGGCCTCAATCACATTTCAGAAGTAGTGCCTTAATAAGTCCTTCCACCTTTTGACTCTCTCGGAGGAAGTATGGAAAAGGAGATATGATGTTAATATCTAAGTTTGTTGCTGTGTAACAAATATTTTGCTATGTATGCATACAAATAATAAAAATAATAATACTATATAGCTATAACTATCCTAATGTAACCCTTATAAAGAAAAGTGTCTGTGAAAAATGAGTGAGTTTGATTGCATCGTGGTGGTTTAAATTTTTTTTTCTTTATTTTTTCAAACTCTAAAAGACAGGCATCAAAGGATCTGATTGCAGGGCCTTAAATTTGACTAGGTTTCTCAAATGTATCATCACAGTAAATGAAATGTAAGCCCATGTCTATTATATATGAAAAAAAGTTAATACATAAGCACAAGACTGTTAATTTCTGGAATTGCAGTCAGAATTCCCCTGTCCTCAGAAGAAAGGAAATGTTCTACCTCGCACATTATTGTCCTTTGTATATAAAGGACAATAAATAAAGGTTATGTAAATAAGTACACAGCCAGGATTCTTTTAGGACACACACATAGAATGTAAGTTATTTGGCTTTTGAATACAATGATTACTTGCAAAAGTTTGTTGCAGTTAGAAATGCTTACTCATATCTTTCCTCCTTATTATTACCTAGTTAAATAAACAAATGGCAAACATTTGTGTGAAGAGTCATATATTATGTGAAGTGCTAGATGGTGACATGTTAATAAAAGGACCTACCAGTAAAAAAATGTAGTTTTTAAAATTGAAATGAGAAAACCTTTATTGGATTTTCTAGATCTGCCTATAGTAACATCCCCAGTTCCTCTGCTAACATTATCATCATGTAGCAGGACGAGCCACAGACAAAACCTCTCAGACACCGAGTTGTAGAAGGAAGGGCTTTATTCAGCTGGGAGCATCTGCAAGCTACTGCCTTAAAATCTGAGCTCACCAAGTGCACAATTTCTGTCCCTTTTAAGGGCTCACAACACTAAAGATTTCACATGAAAGCGTAGTGATTGATTTCAGCAAGCAGGGGGTACGTGACAGGGGCTGCATGAAACAGAAGAAACAGAACAGGGCAGGGAGTTTCACTATGTTCTTTTATACAATGTCTGGAATCTATGAATAATATTGGTTTCTAAGTTATGAGTTGATTTTTAACTACTGGGTTTAGGCCAGGCAGGCCCAGGCCTGGTTTTGGGCCTGGCACCGGGCTGCCTGTCTTTGGTTTTACTTTCTTGTTTTTTTCTTAAAACAGGTACTGAGTATAAAACAATATGAGAGAGTCTCTCTCTCCTCAATCATAGCACATATAATATATCTATCTCTTATTTTACCTTAGAGTGGTATTACTCAAAGTGTGTATCATGGATCAGTGGCAGCTCATGAACTATGTGTTACCAGTCAATAGTGAGGTAAACACAGACTTTATTAGTCTGTTTTCATGCTGCTGATAAAGACATACCCAAGACTGGGCAATTTACAAATAAAGGGGTTTAATTGGACTTACAGTTCTATGTGGCTGGGGAAGCCTCACAATCATGGCAGAAGGCAAGGAGGAGCAAGTCACGTCTTACATTGATGGCAGCAAGCAGAGAGCGCTTGTGCAGGAAAATTTCCCCTTATAATAAACATCAAACCTCATGAGACTTAGGATCACAAGAACAGCACAGGAAAGACCTGCCCCCATGATGCAATTACCTCTCACTAGGTCCCTCCCACAGCATGTGGGAATTCAAGATGAGATGTGGGTGGGGACACAGCCAAACCATATCACAGACATTGAGAGCAAGCATTTAAACACTCATATAGCAACTTGACATTTCCTTAATAACCAAATTGGTGAATCCACCTTGTTGGACAGGAAATAGACAAGTGTGGTACCATCAGACTCAGTGGTGGGTCACTTGTGACATGAGTGTGTATTGTGTATGAGTCATGAGAAACTGTACAGCATTTAAAAATTTGGTATCTTACCTGACTTTAAACTATACTACAAGGCTACAGTAACCAAAACAGCATGGTACTGGTACCAAAACAGAGATACAGAACAATGGAACAGAACAGAGTCCTCAGAAATAATACCACACATCTACAGCCATCTGATCTTTGATAAACATGAGAAAACAAGAAATGGGGAAAGGATTCCCTATTTAATAAATGGTGCAGGGAAAATTGGCTAGCCATAAGTAGAAAGCTGAAACTGGATCCTTTCCTTACTCCTTATATGAAAATTAATTCAAGATGGATTAGAGACTTAAATGTTAGACCTAATACCATAAAAACCCTAGAAGAAAACCTAGGGAATACCATTCAGGACATAGGCATGGGCAAGGACTTCATGTGTAAAAGCAACGGCAACAAAAGTCAAAACTGACAAATGGGATCTAATTAAACTAAAGAGCT
>NW_016881856.1:0-1070 GCF_001698545.2 Rhinopithecus bieti | reverse complement strand
ATGTATCCACACCCAATAATCCCTGTATCCACACACCAGGAATCCCTGTATCCACACACCAGGAATCCCCTGTATCCACACATCAGTAATCCCCTGTGTCCACACACCCACCACCCACTAATCCCTGTATCCACACACCAGTAATCCCCTGTATCCACACACCCACTGATCCCTGTATCCACACATCAGTAATCCCCTGCATCCATGCACCAGTAATCCCCTGTGTCCACACACCAGTAATCCCCTGTATCCACACACTAGGAACCCCCTGTATCCACACACCAGAAAACTCTGTGTCCACACACCAGGAATCCCCCGTGTCCACACACCAGTAATCCCCTATATCCACACACCCAGTAATTCTCTGGACACTGCACTGTCCTAAGGGCAGCATGAACTCTCCACATGTTCCCCTAGTCTCCCCCTTGTTGGAGAAAGGGAATGCTGGCCTCTGTAACTTGCACCTGATCCTGAGAGAGTTGGTTAAGTGGTAGCTGGCATCACCCTCTGTGGCTACTGCTTGGAGCTCGATTTGTCGTCTGCCTCTTGGAGTTTCTCTGATCTGTTGTATCCTTCTGTGATTTGACAATGGGACATGAGATTCTGCTACTTGCATTGAGTTGAGTGTGTCTGAGTTTTTTCGGGGGTAGAGGGTAGCATGTTGCCTGATTTTGAGTCCCAGTCTGTCACTCCTGAAGGTATGACCTTGGGCAAGATACTTCATTTCTTTCTTTCTTTCTTTTTTTTTTTTTTGAGACGGAGTCTTGCTCTGTCGCCCAGGCTGGAATGCAGTGGCGTGATCTTGGCTCACTGCAAACTCTGCCTTCTGGGTTCACGCCATTCTCCTGCCTCAGCCTCCCGAGTAGCTGGGACTACAGGCACCCGCCACCACGCTCAGCTAATTTTTTGTATTTTTAGTAGAGACGGGGTTTCACTGTGTTAGCCAGGATGGTCTCCATCTCCTAACCTTGTGATCCACCCTCCTCAGCCTCCCAAAGTGCTGGGATTACAGGCATGAGCCACCACGCCCGGTCAAGATACTTCATTTCTTTTTTTTTTTTTTTTTTTGA
>NW_016881855.1:0-2058 GCF_001698545.2 Rhinopithecus bieti | reverse complement strand
GTGTTCTTGGTTTTCTTTTTTTCATCTATGTGAGTTGCAGAAGGTGTTTATATGTCCTAAATACTCATCCTTTGTTAGATAAATGTTTTGTAAATACTTTCCCCAAGTCTATGTGGTTTACCTATTTATTTTAACTGTACCTTTTGATGAGCAGAAATATCTATATCTGATAAATTTAATTTATCAGTGTTTTCTTTTGTAGTTACTGCTTGCTGTGAGCTAAGACACTTTTGCCTAACCTCGAAGTCTTGAAGGTAGTTTCCTTGATTTCCTCTAAAGGTTTTGTTTTCGCTAATTTATATTAGGTCTGTGATGCATCTGCAGCTATTTTTGTAGGTTTGAGTTTTTTGCATATGGCTGTCCAGTTGTTTTTCACCATTTGTTGAAAAGAGTCTCCTTTTCTCGCTGGGTTGCTTTGGGAACATCCTGTGGCTGCATAAGTGGGATCTCTTTCAGAAATCTTCCTTCTGCTCCAAAAATCTGTTTGTCTAGCTCAGTTAGAGTATTCTGATTATTTTGTAACTTTATATTGTCTTGAAGTCAAAATTGCAAGTCCTTAAACCTTTTCTTCTTTTCGAAGTTCTGCATATTCTACGTCCTTCACATTTCCATATCAATTTTAATAATCTCTTTTCTCTCTTCTCCAAAAAAGGCTGATGGGATCATGATTGTAATTGTCTTGAATCTGCTGATCAGTTTGAGGAGAACTGACGTCTTAACAACCATTGAGTCTTAATCATTAGTATAGTTTATCTCTCCATGTATTAGGTCTTTTTGTTATGCCTGACCAGTCGTTTGCTGCTTTTAGCCTTTCGTCTGTTTGTAAAATTACTTATTTTTTTTTCCTTTTGTTGAGACGGAGTCTCACTCTGTCGCCTAAATGGAGTGCAGTGGCACAGTCTTGGCTCACTCCATCTCCTGGGTTCAAACAATTCTCCTGCCTCAGCCTCCCAAGCAGCTGGGATTACAGGCATGTACCACTAAGCCCAGCTAATTTTTATAATTTTAGTAGAGATGGGATTTCGCCATGTTGGCCAGGCTGGTCAACTCCTGACCTCAAATGATCTGCCTGCTTCAGCCTCCCAAAGTGCTGGGATTACAGGCATGAGTCACCACGCCTGGCCTAAAATTATTTTTATTTTTAAGTATTTTGTCCTTTTTTGATGCTATTTGTATTTTAAAATATTAAATACATTTTTCAGCAATTATAAAGTATTATAACATTTTCTAATTTTTTGTTGGAAATTGAATTTTTGTATATTGACCTGTTTCTTACAACCTTACTTAAGTCCTATTAATTCTACTAGTTTTTTAGGTAGATTTCTTAGATTTTCTAATAGATGATTGTCATAAAACACAGTTTTCTCTCTTTTTTCCCGTTGTAATTCCTTTTCTTCTCTTCCCTTACAGAATGGACTTAATCTTGTTTTCATTCTTCGAGGAGAGCATTCAGTGTTACACCATTAGTTATAAGTCAGCTGTAGGGGTTTTATTGATGAACTTTATCAGATTGTTTTCAAATATAGGTTTTATTACTATTTAGATGTGACAAGGCCAACAGAAGCCCACGTGACTCCCATTGAAAAGATAGTTATAGTCACAGACTCCAAGAGGAATAGTCATGCCATGCCATGGAGAATACACCGTTGAGTAAGGTCTAGCCCTCGCTTCCTGAGGGTTTATGTCATGAATGCATATTGAGTTTTCTCAAAAGCTTTTTCTGTATCTATTGAGATAATGCTATATATTTAAAGACATTAATGTAAATTTCATTGTTTTATTTTCAAATGTTATACTAAATGCCATTTGGTGTCATGGTATATTATTATTATTATTATTATTATTATTTTTGGAGATGGGTACAGTGGTGCAATCTCTGCTCACTATAACCTCCGCCTCTTGGGTTCAAGTGATTCTCCTGCCTCAGCCTCCCAAGTAGCTGGGATTACAGGCACGTGCCACCATGCTCAGTTAGTTTTTTTTTTTGGAGACAGGGTTTCACCATGTTGGCCAGGCAGGTCTCCTGACCTCAAATGATCCTCCCTCCTTGGCCTCCGA
>NW_016881854.1:0-3675 GCF_001698545.2 Rhinopithecus bieti | reverse complement strand
ATAGTCTGTGGCTTTATTGCAGCTTTCCTTTAAAATATGTGACTGAGAAAATCCCTATCTTCCTATCAGACTAAAGAAACGACAGGACAGCGATTACACTTTTAAGTATTGGAGGGTTTAGAGCCCTAGATATTCTATATGCAGACTACTCATGTTTGTTTGTTTTAATAAAGACTGGTCCAAAGGCTCATTTTCACAGTAGCTACAGTTTTTCAGTTCCAGGACCAGGTAAAGATGGGCAGCCCCGTGATCCATAAAATCCAAGGGTTAGGACCATTACTTGGTGACACTGAGATGGTCGAGCTGGTCCACAATGAATCTATGCGGGGGGAACTTGGAAGTGGCGGCCGCCTTTAAGGCCTCGAAGGCCTCCCTCCTGCGCACTGCGGCGTGGCCGCGCTCCTGCTACCCGGTCATGTAGAGCATGCTCAGCCAGTAGTGGTTCTCCGCCTCGTTCTCCAGGCGGCGGATCATGTTCTGCTTGGCGCCCAAAGACACGAACCGCGGCCGCCGGTGCTCTCCGATCCACTGACGGCCAGGAATGCGGTTGCGGCAGAGGAGCGCAGTCAGGAACGTGGTGCCCGTCGGTTGCTCAGGACTGGAAAATACCCTTGAAGAGAAGCATTCTCCTGCCCAGCAGTCTCTGCCTTTGCCTAGACCTATTTAAAAGAGCTGCAGTGGATTCCTTTCTGGGTACCCATGAGTATAGGAGCAATTTGTTTGCCTTTGCCATTCTTGAATGCATGAGAAAAGAGTGGTTCAGTCGTCGGCCTTTCCCTGTCAACTCCTCATGGGAGGAAGGCAGCATGGCCCTCAGCTCCTGCCTGAACTTGGTTTTGAAGTGATCCCTGTTTTTTTGAGAGCAGAGACTTGGGCTCGGCCCTTGGGCACTTCGAGAGCCTTGAAGGTTGGTTTCAAAGTTGAAGATTCATGGGTAACCTCTGAGTTTTAAAGATTATTTGGGAATAATTTAGGAGCAGAGAAAAATAGTTATTTCTACGCCAGCTAATTTCTCTGTTTTTCTACACTATCCTGGCAGAAGTCTGTAGCCGCATCTGGAAGTGAATGAGCGCGAGTGGGATTTGGCTTGATTGGTTTGTCTTTGCTGATTGTGTGATCCTCCGGAAAGTCCCGGGGTACCGCCTCTGCACAGCGCTGATGTCTTGCAGAAATTATATCTGAGTGCATTTGGCTGGACTAGCTATTTCCCTTTGTCACTCGATGATGCTGCAGGGGAATTTCTCAGTTTGTTGTGCTCCAGGAGAACTTGTTGCCAGCATGGGCAACTCTGAAAGTCTTCTCTGATTAGCCTCCCAAGTTTTCTGGTTTTAGCAAATATATTGCCAAAATTTCAATAGTGCGCATTGCTGTAGTACATCTACTTTTAAGGACTTGGTACTTTCTATTTAATATATTAGGTAAAACCATGTAAAGCTGGCATTTTATAAGTTAAAATTGTAGACTATCAACTATTTCATTTTTTTTTTTTTTCTTTTTTTTTTTTTGAGACGGAGTCTCGCTCTGCCGCCCAGGCTGGAGTGCAGTGGCCGGATCTCAGCTCACTGCAAGCTCCACCTCCTGGGTTTACGCCATTCTCCTGCCTCAGCCTCCCGAGTAGCTGGGACTACAGGCGCCCGCCACCTCGCCCGGCTAGTTTTTTGTATTTTTTAGTAGAGACGGGGTTTCACCATGTTAGCCAGGATGGTCTTGATCTCCTGACCTCGTGATCCGCCCGTCTCGGCCTCCCAAAGTGCTGGGATTACAGGCTTGAGCCACCGCGCCCGGCCAACTATTTCATTTTTTTAACCTAATAAAGGATTTTTAACATGCAGGGGTTAAATTTCATTTGCAAGTGATTTTTTGAACTAATATTTCTCCTTTAATTCTTATTTCTGTTTTATATCACCACCGTAGCATTTGTATTTATAAAGAACTCCATACAGGCCAGGTGTGGTGGCTCATGCCTGTAATCCCAGCACTTTGGGAGGCCAAGGTGGGAGGACTGCTTGAGCCCAGGTGTTCAAGACCAGCCTGGGCAATAATAGTGAGATTCCATCTCTAAAAAGAAAAGAAAAAAAAAAAAAGAACTTCATGGCACAACTGCTATTTACTATTTATTTTTTACCTTCCATTTTATCATGAACATTTACCATTTACATTTAAAATGTAATACAAACTTTTCAAACACTCTTTCTCAAAACCTAAGGCTCTTCCCACCCCCTTTTACTTAAATCTAATTAAATTATTTGTTCCTAGGCTCATCCTATCATATAAAAATCATTTTGAACCAAAAGTTTTAGTGAGGGGATAATCATCTCATTTTCTAGAAGGTTTCACATGTCCGTATATCACATCATAAAAATCAACCCTTGTACCTTTGCAGAGGATGCTGTTTAATCATATTGGAGACGGGGCCTTGCCACGCAGTGACCCAAATCTCTCTGCACCTGAAAAAGGTAAGGCCAGCCGCATGATCAGGCCTGGAATGTGTAAGGGCTTGTTTTATCCTCATGTTCTCCAGTCTTCTGTGTGTCTGTGTGGAAAGCAGTGCTCTAGCGCTTTAATGATCAGGACTAGTATGCTCTTTAGGGGATTAATGAAAGACAGTTATTCATGATCATTTTATCAAAAGCTGTTTTCCTATAAGATTTTAACAGCAGAATCTGAGCAAGATAGGAACGCCTATGTTCAATGGTCTTTTGTTATCATCCAGTGAGTCACCCAGGCAATGCCTCCTCTTCCTGAAACAAAGTTGCCAATTAGGCTCCTTGTTCAGCACAGTGAAAATAGCTTCTCCCAGATCGATTCGGTGGTCCCATCCTTTGTCTCCCTTACAAAGCTCATTCAGCCAACTCATGTGTTGTTTGTTGTGACTCAGATACGGCTCTTGTACAATTAAATGCCATTTAAGAATTGCAATCCAGTGCATAATGGAGTGTGCCCTGCCTCAAGGTCACACAAAATGAGAACCAAACACATGGATAGCAGTAAATAGCCAATTAGGATCAGTCTGCAACACAGCAGGAAGACGAAGAGCAGATTAAACACGATTTCCTCAGCTACAGGTCAGAGCTTGCAGCAAGTCACCCATTCACCTCTCTCAGGGTCAAGCCTCAAAAATAAGAGCAGTTCCCCAGACCAATAAATCAAGAGTCATTAATGAAATATTCTGGGAAAGTGCCTTTTAATTGCCCTCATTAAGAAATAAACTGTATTGTCATTTGGGTACACCGATACATTAGAACTTTCCTTGGAAGATGGAAATTAGTGAAGTCTTAGGCCAAATTATTTTAAAACACAAATTTAGCTTTAATGTTACAAGTCACATGTTGATCTTTGTCAGAACTAAGGAATGTGGTATTTTCTCACCCCTCTATTAAAGAAAACCACAGGCCGGGCGTGGTGGCTCACGCCTGTAATCCCAGCACTTTGGGAGGCCGAGGCGGGTGGATCACGAGGTCAGGAGATCGAGACCATCCTGGCTAACATGGTGAAACCCCGTCTCTACTAAAAATACAAAAAATTAGGTGGGCGTGGCGGCGGGCGCCTGTAGTCCCAGCTACTCGGGAGGCTGAGGCAGGAGAATGGCGTGAACCCGGGAGGCGGAGCTTGCAGTGAGCCGAGATCGCGCCACTGCACTCCAGCCTGGGAGACAGCGAGACTCCGTCTCAAAAA
>NW_016881853.1:0-2486 GCF_001698545.2 Rhinopithecus bieti | reverse complement strand
CTGCTCATCCTAGTTTCCCTTATCCCTTTCCTCCTACCACCTAAGTCCTTTCTGTAAGTATGAGTTCAGCTAAAATCCACATTCTGCATAAAATTTTGCCCAAACACTGTAGTCAGGATTTAAAAGAATTGTACCACTCGTGTCATTCACCATATTTCAAGTGTATTGATGATTTTTTGAATCTTGTTAATACGTCTTACTCTTCAAAAACATTCTTGAGGGCAGAGACCTTTTCCTGTCCTTCCTATATCTAGCAAAATTATTTTACATTATAGATTCCAATGATGAAGGAAGCATTTCAGAAGAGGGGAGAGGAGAAGGAATGTGAGCTTGTGGGTTCCTGAGGCAGTAAGCACTTTTATTTGTTTATTTATATATTTATTTATTTTTGAGACCGAGTCTCACTCTGTCACCCAGGCTGGAGTACAATGGCGCTATCTCAGCTCACTACAACCTTTGCCTCCTGGATTCCAGTGATTCTCCTGCCTCAGCCTTCTGAGTAGCTGGGATTACAGGCACACACCACCATGCCCGGGTAATTTTTGTATTTTTAGTAGAGACGGGGTTTCACCATATTGGCCAGGCTGGTCTTAAACTCCTGACCTCAAGTGATCTGCCTGCCTCGGCCTCCTAAAGTGCTAGGATTACAGGCTTGAGCTACCTTGTCCGGCCCAGGAAGCATTTTTAAACTAAATAATAATGAAAACAACATCAACTATTGAGGGATGCAGCTAAAGTTCACTTAGAGGGAACTTATAGCCTAAAATAAATACATTAGAAAGCAAAAAAGGCCAAAAACCAGTGGCTTTCTATTTCTTGAAGTTAGTAAAATAATCAAAAATAAAATCAAAAAATAGAAAGAATAAAATTATAAAGAAAAGAAATCAGTAAAAGAGAAAACAAACAAAATAAGGAACTTCTAAAAACTTAAAATTTCTTTATTGAAAAGACTAATAAAACTGGTAAAGCCATGGCAGGAATGAATGGGAAAAAGAAGGCAGAATAGTTGGTATCAGGCATGAAAAAAGATGACATCACTATAGATCCTATAGTCAATACAAAAAATAAGGTATTACAAATATCTTTATGCCAGCAAATTTGAAAATTAAATAAAATGGATAGATGAATAGGTTCCTAAAGAAAACATAGTCATGAGAAAAATTAGAAAAAAATTCTTCTTTGTAATTATTAAATAGAACTCATAATGTAAAATTATCCCACAAAGAGAACTCTAATCCAGACAGATAGTTTTGCTGATGAATTCTACCAAACATAAAGGCAGAAATCCTATTGATCTTATGTAAACTTCTCTAAAGAATATAAAAAGAGCAAAGAAGATTCCAATTATTTCATGAACCAGTATAACTTTATTTTCCCTTTATGTCTTTTAAAATCTTGAAATAATATCAAACTCACAGAAAAGTTGCAAAACTGACATAGAAGTTTACACATACTCTTTGTCTTTTCCTAAAGTTGACAACTTGCATGACCATAGTACAATTTTTTTTAAAACAAGTAGATTAACATTGGACAATACTGTTAACTAAGCCACAACCATTATTAGAATTTTGCCAGTTTGACCTCTAAGGTTCTTTTCATTTCTGGGATCCAATCCAGGATTCCCACATTGCATTTAGTTTTTGCATCTCCTTAGTCTCATCCAGTCTGTGGCAGTTCTTCAGTTTTTGCTTGTCATTTATAAACTTGACACTTTTGATGATTAGTGGTCAGGTATTTTGTAGGATGTCTTTCAATTTAATTTGTCTGATGTTTTTTCATGATTCCATGGGGTTCTGCATTTTTGGCGAGAATGTATTACAGATGTGATACCGCAACATCAGGAGGTGCCTGATGTTGATACAACTTATTACTGATGATGGTAACCTTGATCACTTAGTTACAGTGGTGTCTGCCAGATTTCCCTGTCATAAAAATTTCCTATTTTTTCCCTTTGTTGTTGGTAGATATCTTATGGGAGATATTTTGAGACTATGAAAATACCTTGATTCTCCTCAAACTTTGTTCATTGGTCAAATGATGTTTAAGATGTCTACACAGAAAATTATAAACCATAATTGAGATCATTTAAAGAATGCATCAAAAGACTCACAGTTTTAAAGATGTCAGTTATTCCTCTCAATTGGTCTATAGATTCAATCTCAGTTAAAATTCCTTACAGATTTTTTTGGTGTAAATTGATAAGCTGATTTTCATATTTAGATGGAAAAACAAAGGCCAAGAATAGCTAAGTTGCTCTTGAAGAAGATGAATAAGGTAGTAGAACTTGTTTTATTGGCTATAAAGACACATTCTAAAGCTAGAATAATTTACACAGTGTGGTAATAATGCCATGAGAGATAAATAAATGGAGCAGAGTAGAAGGCACAGACTGATTTATTCATAGAGACAGATTTATTCATTTATGACTTAATTTTTGACGAAGATCAACTTTTCAGTGAGTGGTGGTAGATCAATTTTATGACCAT
>NW_016881852.1:0-1065 GCF_001698545.2 Rhinopithecus bieti | reverse complement strand
TTCTGAATCTTTGAGATGATAATTTTCCCATTTATCTTATAAATAAATGTGGTTAATTACATGATTGATTAAGTGGTAAACCAACATATTTCTGGAATAAATATAATTGAGTTTTGCTATACTATTTTATTAATTATTAAAATATTTTATTATTAAATTCCTGGATTCTATTTGTTAATATTTTGTTTAGAATTTTCAAATTCATGTCATCAGTGTGATTGGTTATAATTTTCCTTTCTCATAGTTTTTTCAAATCTTGGCTTCATGAAATGAGTTAGATTTCATTTTCTCAGTTTTTATTCCCTCGATGAATTTATGCATGCTAATTTTTTTTCTTCTTAAGTGTACAGTGAAATTCACCAGTGAAGCTACATTGGTCTAGAGTTTTCTCTGGGGAGAAGTTTTTAAATTATGGCTCAGTTTCATATATAGAATTTTTTTTTTTTTTTTTTTTGAGACGGAGTCTCGCGCAGTCATCTAGGCTGAAGTGCAGTGGCGCGATCTCAGCTCACTGCAAGCTCCGCCTCCGGGATCATGCCATTCTCCTGCCTCAGCCTCCCAAGTAGCTGGGACTACAGGTGCCCACCACCACGCCCGGCTAATTTTTTGTATTTTTAGTAGAGACGGGGTTTCACCGTGTTAGCCAGGATAGTCTCGATCTGCTGACCTCGTGATCCGCCCGCCTCGGCCTCCCAAAATGCTGGGATTATAGGCGTAAGCCACCGCCTGGCCTATAGAATTTTTTATAATTTTATTTCCTTAGCCCGTTTTCGTAGGTTATAGTTTTCCCAGCATTTGTCCATTTAATCTACATTTGCGAATGTCTTGGCATCAAATTATTCACAATATCATTTTACCATTTTAATGTCTATAGAGGCATTCCCTTTTTATTCCTTGCATTACTTTCTTGGTGCCTTCTCCCTTTTTTTCTTTTGATTAGTCTCACCAGGGAATTATCAATTTTACTAGTCTTTTAAAAGTAACAGATTTTTGGCCTTACTGATGGTCTCTATTTTTTATTTTTTATTTCATCAGTTAGTATTATATTAGTATTTTCTTCTGTAT
>NW_016881851.1:0-399 GCF_001698545.2 Rhinopithecus bieti | reverse complement strand
AAATGTTACTTTTTTGAAAGTTTCTATTGCTGCCTGCCTCTCTGAAGGCCATGGGACTTACCTATTTGTCAAAGCAGAAATTCCCAACATTTTGTAAACACCCCTCATTACTTTTTATAGCTGTAAAGACAATTATTCCATACTTAAAATCAATTGAAAATAAAGTAAATCCTCAATACTTCTTATTCCCTGTAGTGGTAATTTTAATTAGATTCTATTGATTTGTTTTCTCCTGTGTGCCTTTATTTGGGAAATACCGTTAGTCTACCTTGCTATCGAGTCTCTTTCCCTAACAAGAAAATGTCAGTCTTAAGGGTCAGGAAAGCTTTTACTTTCACTATCACATATGAAGAATGAACTAAACACCTAACTTGGAAAGTAAAACTCAATTGAGGGATA
>NW_016881850.1:0-399 GCF_001698545.2 Rhinopithecus bieti | reverse complement strand
AAGTGTTACTTTTTTGAAAGTTTCTATTGCTGCCTGCCTCTCTGAAGGCCATGGGACTTACCTATTTGTCAAAGCAGAAATTCCCAACATTTTGTAAACACCCCTAATTACTTTTTATAGCTGTAAAGATAATTATTCCATACTTAAAATCAATTGAAAATAAAGTAAATCCTCAATACTTCTTATTCCCTGTAGTGGTAATTTTAATTAGATTCTATTGATTTGTTTTCTCCTGTGTGCCTTTATTTGGGAAATACCGTTAGTCTACCTTGCTATCGAGTCTCTTTCCCTAACAAGAAAATGTCAGTCTTAAGGGTCAGGAAAGCTTTTACTTTCACTATCACATATGAAGAATGAACTAAACACCTAACTTGGAAAGTAAAACTCAATTGAGGGATT
>NW_016881849.1:0-947 GCF_001698545.2 Rhinopithecus bieti | reverse complement strand
GTTGTTGTTGTATCTCTGCCAGACTTTGGCATCAGGATGATGCTGGCCTCATAAAATGAGTTCAGGAGGATTCCCTCTTTTTCTATAGATTGGAGTAGTTTCAGAAGGAATGGTACCCACTCCTTTTTGTACTTCTGGTAGAATTCAGCTGTGAATCTGTCTGGTCCTGGACTTTTTTTGGTTGGTAGGCTATTAATTATTGCCTCAGTTTCAGAACTTGTTATTGGTCTATTCAGAGATTCACTTTCTTCCTGGTTTAGTCTTGGGAGGGTGTATGTGTCCAGGAGTTTATCCATTTCTTCTAGATTTTCTAGTTTATTTGCATAGAGGGGTTTATAAGTATTCTCTGATGGTAGTTTGTATTTCATTCTTCTTTCTTTTCTTCTTTATTAGTCTTGCTAGTGGTCTATTTTGTTGATCTTTTCAAAAAAACAGCTCCCGGATGCATTGATTTTTTTCAAGGGTTTTTTGTGTCTCTATCTCCAGTTCTGCTCTGATCTTAGTTATTTCTTGCCTTCTGCTAGCTTTTGAATTTGTTTGCTCTTGTTTCTCTAATTCTTTTAACTGTGATGTTAGGGTGTCAATTTTAGATCTTTCCTGCTTTCTCTTGTGGGCATTTAGTGCTATAAATTTCCCTCTACACACTGCTTTAAATGTGTCCCAGATATTCTGGTATGTTGTATCTTTTTTCTCATTAGTTTCAAAGATCATCTTTATTTCTGCCTTCATTTAATTATTTACACTGTAGTCATTAAGGAGCAGGTTGTTCAGTTTCCATGTAGTGGTGTGGTTTTGAGTGAGTTTCTTAATCTCGAGTTCTAATTTGATTGCACTGTTGTCTGAGAGACAGATTGTTGTGATTTCTCCTTTTGCATTTGCTGAGGACTGTTTTATTTCCAATTATGTGGTCATTTTAGAATAAGTGCAATGTAGTGCTGAGAAGAATG
>NW_016881848.1:0-499 GCF_001698545.2 Rhinopithecus bieti | reverse complement strand
TCCATAGGACCTGATGATCCAAAACCCCAGGCTTATGGGAGATTCCAGATCTCCATACTTTCACAATGACAGTTGTATCGGTGGTGTTTTTTCCCACTAAACATGTGGCCCTTCCAGGACTTCCTGGGTGATATCAGAGATGGGAAACCCATGGGTTTGGAGGTCGCAGTATTGCAAATGTCCCTCCTTCCTTGGTGGAGATGGTCTTTGGAGCAAGAGGCAGCATCTCTCTAGTTGTAAAGGAGAGGAAGGGGGCTGTGACAGGAGGGTTCTTGTTAGAGTGAAAAGAGCTGTAGACTTAGAGTGAAGGTTCCCAGGCTATCTCGTTGGCAGTGTTCTTAGTAACTGTCGGTGAGTGAGAAATTTATCCTTTTGAGTATCTGTGTCCATCGGAAAAGGCAGGCAAATTGTCTCTTGCAAGGGTCTGAAGCATCTAAATGTGGGAACACTTACGACTGCTTTTGAAAATGAGATAAAGCCCCTCGCCGTGTGGTGTTGA
>NW_016881847.1:0-792 GCF_001698545.2 Rhinopithecus bieti | reverse complement strand
TATCTTTGTACTGGACAAAGTTATATTCAAATGATAGTCATTGACTCTTGAAATAAAAATTATGAGCTAATTATTAATATAAATATTCAAAGCAAATTATAAATACCAGTGGGAAGACCAAATCAAATATGGTTTTGCTAAAATCTACCACATTTATCCTAAATTATAATTTTATAACAAGTAGGTGCCTTTAAAACATTATGTGGTCATAAAATACGTAATTTGAGACTGACATTTTCAGATTTAAGTTAAATTAATATGATAATAACAAAGCTATACCAACTAAAATACATAAAAGCTACTTAAAGGAAGGTATTACAAGACACAGCAATACACTTCAGTTCATCTGGGGTATCTAGAATTAAGTGACGAAGCAAATCACTTAATTAAATTTTAATTTGAAAATACTTATTTCAGATGTAAACATTTCCATTTATACCTTCATCATGGTCTTCACATGTGGCAACATAAAGACATTAAAATTACTGCGTCAGCAACACAGGCCTATCTACCTTAAAATATGACTCTGTGCCTAATAAAATTTCATAGGTGACACAATGTCTTTTCTCAAAGTAAATCATCTCTCAGCTCTACCTTTTATTTCCTGGAAGCAAGGTATGTTTCTAAGCTGATATAATAAACACATTTTCCTTTTTTTAATTAGGCTTTGTTGAAATATAATTTACAAACTATAGAATTTTTCACATAAAGTTAAAAGATTTTTAGTAAATTTACTGACTTGCGCAGCCATCTCTACAACCCAACTTTAGAGCATTTCCATCACTGCACGAT
>NW_016881846.1:0-947 GCF_001698545.2 Rhinopithecus bieti | reverse complement strand
ATAAACATACGTGTGCATGTGTCTTTGAACAGAGTCCTCAGAAATGCAAGTCTCCCATTATTATGGTGTGGGAGTCTAAGTCTCTTTGTAGGTCTCTAAGGACTTGCTTTATGAATCTTGGTACTCCTGTATTTGGTGCATGTATATTTAGGATAGTTAGGTCTTCTTGTTGTATTGATCCCTTTACCGTTATGTAATGGCCTTCTTTGTCTCTTTTGATCTTTGTTGATATAAAGTCTGTTTTATCAGAGACTAAGATTGCAACCCCTGCCTTTTTTTTGTTTTCCATTGGATTGGTAACTCTTCCTTCATCCCTTTATTTTGAGCCTATGTGTGTCTATGCACGTGAAATGGTTTTCCTGAATACAGCACACTGATGGGTCTTGACTCTTTATCCACTTTGCCAGTCTGTGTCTTTTAATTAGAGCATTTAGCCCATTTACATTTAAGGTTAATTTTGCTATGTGTGAACTTGATCCTGCCATTATGATGTTAGCTGGTTATTTTGCTCGTTAGTTGATGCAGTTTCTTCCTAGCATCAATGGTCTTTACAATTTGGCATGTTTTTGCAGTGGCTGGTACCAGTTGTCCATTTCCACGTTTAGTGCTTCCTTCAGGAGCTCTTGTGCGGCAGGCCTGGTGGTAACAAAATCTCGCAGCTATTGCTTGTCTGTAATGAAATGAAGGCAGAAATAAAGATGTTCTTTGAAACCAATGACAACAAAGACACAACATACTAGAATCTCTGGGACACATTTAAAGCTGTGTGTAGAGGGAAATTTATGACTCTAAATGCCCACAAGAGAAAGCAGGAAGATCTAAAATTGACACCCTAACATCACAATTAAAAGAACCGGAGAAGCAAGACCAAAGACATTCAAAAACTAGCACAAGGGAAGGAATAACTAAGATCAGAGCAGAACTGAAGGAGATAGAGACACAAAACC
>NW_016881845.1:0-1065 GCF_001698545.2 Rhinopithecus bieti | reverse complement strand
TGATTTCTTTCTCTTGCCTGATTGCCCTAGCCAGAACTTCAAACACTATGTTGAAAAGAGTGATGAGAGAGGACATCCCTGTCTTGTGCCAGTTTTCAAAGGGAATGCTTCCAGTTTTTGCTCATTCAGTATGATATTGGCTGTGGGTTTGTTTTAAATAGCTCTTATTATTTTGAGGTACGTTCCATCAATACCGAATTTATTGAGAGTTTTTAGCATGAAGGGCTGTTGTATTTTGTCAAAGGCCTTTTCTGCGTCTACTGAGATAATCATGTGGTTTTTGTCTTTGGTTTTGTTTATATCCTGGGTTACGTTTCTTGATTTGCATATGTTGAACCATTACGTTTTCTTTATCCATTCATCTGCTGATGGACACTTTGGTTGCTTTCAAATCTTGGCTACTGTGAACAGTGCTGTAGCAAACATGAGAGTGCAGATTTCTCGTCAATATACAAATTTCCTTTCTTTTGGATATATACCCAGCAGTGAGATTACTAAATCATATAGTAGCTTTATTTTTGGTATTTTGAGGAACCTCCAAACTGTTCTCTCCACCAGTTTTACTCATTTACATTCCCACCAACAATGTATGAGGGTTCCCTTTTCTCCAAATTCTTGTCAGCATTTGTAACTGCCTGACTTTTGTATAAAAGTCATTTTAACTGGGGTGAGATGACATCTCATTGTAGCATTGATTTTCATTTCTCTGATGATCAACAATATTGAGCACATTTTCACATGCGTGTTTGTCATTTACATGTCTTCTTTTGAGAAATGTCTATTCAGATCCTTTGTCCATTTCAAAATCAGTGTATTAGATTTTTCCCTATTGAGTTGTTTGAGCTCTGTATACATTGTGGTTATTCATCACTTTTTAGATGCGTAGCTTGCAAATATTTACTCCCATTCTGTAGGTTGTCTATTTGCTGATTGTTTCCTTTGCAGTGCAGAAACTTCTTAATTGAGTGTGATCCCATTTTTCTATTTTTTACTGCCTGTGCCTGTGGGGTATTATTCAAAACATTTTTTCCTAGAGCAATGTCCTAGGGAGCTTTTCCTTTTTTT
>NW_016881844.1:0-1067 GCF_001698545.2 Rhinopithecus bieti | reverse complement strand
TAAGGCCGGGCGTGGTGGCTCAAGCCTGTAATCCCAGCACTTTGGGAGGCTGAGACGGGCGGATCACGAGGTCAGGAGATCAAGACCATCCTGGCTAACACGGTGAAACCCCATCTCTACTAAAAAAATACAAAAAACTAGCCGGGCGAGGTGGCGGGCGCCTGTAGTCCCAGCTACTCGGGAGGCTGAGGCAGGAGAATGGCGTAAACCTGGGAGGCGGAGCTTGCAGTGAGCTGAGATCCGGCCACTGCACTCCAGCCTGGACAACAGAGCGAGACTCCATCTCAAAAAAAAAAAAAAAAAATCACTTATAAAACTGTCCAAGTATGAATGGACATCTCCATAGACCAGCAATAGAAGGGGATTCATGTATGTAAGTAGGAATCAAGCCACGTGGCTCAGATTTCAAAGTCTGTGGCATCAGGCAAGGGCAGAACAAGGCTGTGTAAGATAATAAGTTGATGTAATAAGAAGATTGCAGGCCACATATTTATGTTGTACCTAAAATAAAATGTGAACTTCACAAATGTGACTGGTAATAACACGACCAGGCGTTCACAAGTACTTGATGTTTGGGATGTGTTTGTTTTCTTTATGGCAGGTACAGACAGCTTGCAGATCACTATTTTAAATGAGTCATGATGAGGAAACATGCGTATATGAATAATAAAGAATTAAAATCCAGGCCGGGCACGGTGGCTCAAGCCTGTAATCCCAGCACTTTGGGAGGCTGAGACGGGTGGATCACGAGGTCAGGAGATCGAGACCATCCTGGCTAACACGGTGAAACCCCGTCTCTACTAAAAAATACAAAAAACTAGCCGGGCGAGGTGGTGGGCGCCTGTAGTCCCAGCTACTCGGGAGGCTGAGGCAGGAGAATGGCGTGAACCCAGGAGGCGGAGCTTGCAGTGAGCTGAGATCCGGCCACTGCACTCCAGCCTGGGCGACAGAGCGAGACTCCATCTCAAAAACTTTTATTCCTTTTAATATGATGTTTTAGTGTAATTTCAGACTTACAGGAAGAATTGGAAAAATAATACAAATGCCCCCTCTATACGCATCATCCA
>NW_016881843.1:0-1065 GCF_001698545.2 Rhinopithecus bieti | reverse complement strand
TCCCATTTATCAATTTAGGCTTTTGTTGCCATTGCTTTTGGTGTTTTAGATATGAAGCCCTTGCCCGTGCCTATGTCCTGAATGGTACTGCCAAGGTTTTCTTCTAGGATATTTACGGTTTTAGGTCTAACATGTAAGTCTTTAATCCATCTTGAATTAATTTTTGTATAAGGTGTAAGGAAGGGATTCAGATTCAGCTTTCTATGTATGGTTAGCCAGGTTTCCCGGCACCATTTATTAAATAGGGAATCCTTTCCCCATTTCTTGTTTTTGTCAGATTTGTCAAAGATCAGATGATTGTAGATGTGTAGCATTATTTCTGAGGGCTCTGTTCTATTCTATTGGTCTTTATCTCTGTTTTGGTACCAGTAACGTGTTGTTTTGGTTACTGTATCCTTGTAGTGTGGGTTGAAGTCAGGTAGTGTGATGCCTCCACCTTTGTACTTTTGGCTTAGGACTGTCTTGGCAATGCAGGCTCATTTTGGTTCCATGTGAACTTTAAAGTCGTTTTTCCAATTCTGTGAGGAAAGTCCTTGGTAGCTTGATAGGGATGGCATTGAATCTATAAATTACCTTGGGCAATATGGCCATTTTCACGATATTGATTCTTCTTTTCCATGAGCATGGAGTGTTCTTCCATCTGTTTGTGTTCTCTTTTATTTCGTTGAGCAGTGGTTTGTAGTTCTCCTTGAAGAGGTCCTTCACATTCCTTGTAAGTTGGATGCCTAGGTATTTTATTCTCTTTGAAGCAATTGTGAATGAGAGTTCACTCATTATTTGGCTCTCTGTTTGTCTGTTATTGGTGTATAACAATGCTTGTGATTTTTGCACATTGATTTTGTATCCTGAGACTTTGCTGAAGTTGCTTATCAGCTTAAGGAGATTTTGGGCTGAGATGATGGGATTTTCTAAATATACAGTCATGTCATCTGCAAACAGGAACAATTTGACTTCCTCTTTTCCTAATTGAATATCCTTTATTTCTTTCTCCTGCCTGATTGCTCTGGCTAGAATTTCCAACACTATGTTGGATAGGAGTGGTGAGAGAGGACATCCCCATCTTGT
>NW_016881842.1:0-1065 GCF_001698545.2 Rhinopithecus bieti | reverse complement strand
CTGACGTTTCGGTTAGATTGCATGCTGCTGTGCTAGCAATGAGGGAGGCGCCGTGGCCGTGGGACCCTCCCGGCCAGGTGTGGGTCTAATCTCCTGGTGTGCCCGTTTGCTTAAAGCATAGTATTGGGGTGGGAATTACCCGATTTTCCAGGTGTTGTGTGTCTCAGTTCCCCTGGCTAGGAAAAGGGATTCCCTTCCCCCTTGCGCTTCCCAGGTGAGGCGATGCCTCGCCCTGCTTCAGCTCTCGCTGGTCGGGCTGCAGCAGCTGACCAGCACCGATTGTCCGGCACTCCCTAGTGAGATGACCCCAGTACCTCAGTTGAAAATGCAGAAATCACCAGTCTTCTGTGTCGCTCGCGCCAGGAGTTGGAGACTGGAGCTGTTCCTATTCGGCCATCTTGCTCCGCCCCCTGGACCTCTTTTCTTTGTAAATTACCCAGTGTCAGGTATTTCTTCATAGCAATGCAAGAATGGCCTAATACACCATGATTGGGGTTCCCGAATCTGTGGATGACAGTCAAGTGTGTATTTCCCTGCCTGGGGCATCCCAGGTAAAGGCTGAACAGCAATCGAGAAAATCTGTGCAATATTTGTAACATTTGCAACTCATAACATACCACTTATCACTTCACCCCTCAGACCCACAAGAACACATATCAGAACCAATGCAGGAGAAGGATGCCACAAGGGTAACCTTAAATCTCACCTCATGTATCACATAAAACATAAATGACAAAGTTTGGTAATTTGGCTACCATGTATGACAGCACTCACAACTGATGGGGTGATGCATAGGAGTTGAGATTGCTGCTCTGGGGAATATGTGGGGAGTCTTCTATTGAAAAGATTTTTTCTAGAAGAATGAAAATGCACCTAGTTAGGTTTGCTGTACATGTTTTATTTCCCAACTGTTTTATGCCTCCTTCTTTTTTTACTTCCTGGAGAAATTTCTGGCAAGAACTTCTGGTAGTCTCCAGTTTCCTAGATGCCCAGCTCCTCATTGATGTGCACATAACAGCAAATCCATATACAATCCTCTTTCGTGATAACATCAGGTGGTGGGGG
>NW_016881841.1:0-1320 GCF_001698545.2 Rhinopithecus bieti | reverse complement strand
ATAAGCTTCAGTAGCTGACTCGATTCACTGGAAGAAAGAAATCAGTGATTGAAGATCAAATGAGTGAAATGAAGCGGGAAGAGAAGTTTAGAGAAAAAAGAGTAAAAAGAAATGAACAAAGCCTCCAAGAAATATGGGACTATGTGAAAAGACCAAATCTACGTCTGATTGGTGTATCTGAAAGTGACTGGGAGAATGGAACCAAGTTGGAAAACACTCTGCAGGTTATTATCCAGGAGAACTTCCCCATTCTAGCAAGGCAATTTTTTCTTGTTATTTATTTGTACCTTTATTCCATTGTGGTCTGAAAAGAAACTTGTGATTTCAATTTTTAAAAAATTTGTATTGTGGTCTAACATATGGTCTATACTAGATAATGTTACATGTGCTGATAAGAAGAATATATATTCTATGTTTGTTACAGTAAATGTTCCGTAAATGTCTGTTAGATCCATTTGGTCTATATTGTAATTTAAGACTGATGTTTCTTTGTTGATTTTCTGTCTACATCTGTCCAACACTCAGAATGGGTTGTTGAAGTCCTCAACTATTATTATATTGGGTTCTCGCTCTCTCTTTATATCTAATAATATTTGCTTTTGATATCTGGGTGCTCTGGTGTTGAGGGCATACATATTTATAATTGTTATACATTCTTGCTGAATTGATTCTTTTTTCATTATGTAATGACCTTGTATTTTTTTATTTTTACAGTTTTGACTTAAATTCTATTTTATCTTATGTAAATATAGCTACTCCTGCTCATTTTGGTTTCCATTTTGTAAAATACAGTGTTACATCCCTTCCCTTTTAGTGTATGTGTGCCTTTACTGGTTAAGTGAATTTCTTACAGGCATCATATGACTGGCTCTTTTTTTTATTTTATTTTATTTTTTGTTATCCATTCAGTCAGTCTACATGTTTTAATTGGGGATTTAATACATTTACATTCAGTGTTATTTTTTAATAAGTGATGATTTACTCTTGCCATTTTGCTGGGTTTTTTTTTCTGGTTGTTTTGCATTTCTTTTGTTCCTTTCTTACTCTCTTGTCATTTATCTTTGTGGTTTGGTGGTTTTCTTTAATGATAATTTTTTATTCCTTTTTTTCTTTCTCATATGTATGTCTGCTCTATCAGTGAGTTGTATATGTTCACATGCTTTCAAAATGGTAGTTCTCATCAATTTGCTTTCAGATGTAGGGGTCTTTAAAGCATTTCTTGTAGGCCTAGTATAGTGGTGATGAATTCCCTCATTTTTTGCTTGTCTGAGAAATACTTTATTTCTTCATTTTTGCAGGATAGCTTTGCGGGGTATAGTG
>NW_016881840.1:0-669 GCF_001698545.2 Rhinopithecus bieti | reverse complement strand
ATCAAAGAGAGCATACTGGAATTCAGCAGGAAATTGAGAGGGATCCTCTGATGACAGAAGGAAAGGGAACTGAGGTAGGCAGCCCAGCCAGGATCATCTCAAAGCAAGGACAGATTCCCCCAAATCCCTAGCCCCACAGCCCCCTATACCTGTGGTAATAGGTGGTCACCTAATAGCCCACCAGGGAAACTGCTCTAGGTCAAAGGGATCCTAAGCGTGTGCTCTCCAGAGCCTGGGAGCCACCTGACTGATACCACTGCCACCAACAGCAGCCCTGTCCCCTTCAGTGGCAGTACTATGCATACCTGTGCATACGTTTAGGAGGCCGGAGAACTGGCCCACTCAAGTGTACCATGAAGGAGCCTGAGAACAAGCCTGCCAAACCCACCAGGGGCGGTGCCCATGTGAGCCATATGAGAGCCTGAAGACAAGGCTACTTTGCTTGTTTCTGCTGTTGTTGCTTCAGTGCTCACATACACTGTCCAGGGCCCTGAGGAGCAGCCCACCCCAACCAGGTCTGTGTGCATTTACCCAGGCGCCATCTACCACTGACACCAACGACCGTCCTACTGCCCCACCGGCACCTGCACAAGGCATCCAGGAGCATAAAGACAGGGCTGCCTCACCAGCCACTGACAAAGTCTCTTGCATGTACCTTCAGTGAACCTG
>NW_016881839.1:0-1686 GCF_001698545.2 Rhinopithecus bieti | reverse complement strand
ATGTACCCTAGAACATAAAGTATAATAAAAAAAAAAGAAAAAAAAAGAAAATGGTTAGGAAGAAAAGCAAATAACATTTTGTGACATATAAAACTTATATAACATTCTAACTTCAGTGCCAATAATTAAGTTTTATAGAACACTATCACATTTATTCACTTATACACTGTGTACAGCTGCTTTCAATACACAACAGCACAGTGGAATATTCTCGGCAAATGACACTTGGCCTGCAAGCCTAAACTATTTACTATCTGGCCCTTTAGAGAAAAAGTCTGCATACCCCAAATTACTAAGAATTACTGTATCAGAACACAGGGGACACACTGGCAAATTACACCAGCTGGGTATACTGGCATAGGCAAACTTCTTCTGAAACTGTAACACTGAGACTACTTTGGTGCTCTGATGCTGTTCACTATCTTCTAATACTTATTATTCATGTAGATTCCTTTGTGGTACATACCGTATACAAAGTAGGCTGGATACTTGGGTATCCTGCAAAACTATGGTCTAGATTTATGGAGTGAAGAGACATGCAAGTTGGGACTGAGGCTGACAGGCATGATCCTTAGAGAAATGACAGCACCCACCCCCCAGTCTCTCAAGACTCCCTCCCCGCATAGATGCCCAGCAATTCCTCCTGTAATTGGCTGAGTTGTGTCAGTCTGTCCTCTACATTTAGGCCTATGCACCTCCTCAGAGCGTACGCTCCTCGTCTCATTCTCCCTGGTGGGCACTGAGCATGACTTGTTCATTCTCGGCTTGTGACACCATCAAGGCCCAGCAAAACTGTGGAAAGGTGTTAATTAGCCACATTCAACCTTGGACTAGAATATTAAAATATAACTTCAGTTTGTTTTTTAAATAAAATATGTTTACCATGTACTTTATAAAAGGTACCATGAAGTGAATTTCTGTTCACTGAGTCTTATCCTGATTTTCATTATAAAATTATTTTCAGTCTAAAATTGATAAGATTTTCATTGGAAAAGTTTATATCCAAGACATAAAAATCAAACTAAAAATGCAGCAAGCCATTAAAAATCACACAGGGTAAACCAAAAAGCACTTCAAAAATGAAAGCTTAGTAACACCATACTCAAAATACATCATAAAATGTCACTATCATACAAAAATAGAAAATGCCATCCACGATCATTAAAAAGTCAGGAAACAACAGGTGTTGGAGAGGATGTGGAGAAACAGGAACACTTTTACACTGTTGGTGGGACTGTAAACTAGTTCAACCATCGTGGAAGACAGTGTGGCGATTCCTCAAGGCTCTAGAACTAGAAATACCATTTGACCCAGCCATCCCATTACTGGGTATATACCCAAAGGATTATAAGTCATGCTGCTATAAAGACACATGCACACGTATGTTTATTGCAGCACTATTCACAACAGCAAAGACTTGGAACCAACCCAAATGTCCATCAATGACAGACTGGATTAAGAAAATGTGGCACATATACACCATGGAATACTATGCAGCCATAAAAAAAGATGAGTTCGTGTCCTTTGTAGGGACATGGATGAAGCTGGAAAACATCATTCTCAGCAAACTATCGCAAGGACAGAAAACCAAACACTGCATGTTATCACTCATAGGTGGGAAGTGAACAATGAGAACACTTGGACACAGGAAGGGGAACATCACACATCCAGGCCTGTCGTTGGGTG
>NW_016881838.1:0-498 GCF_001698545.2 Rhinopithecus bieti | reverse complement strand
AAAAGGCTTTTCGTTCTGGCTCAGACCTTACTAGACATCAGAGAATTCATACTGGTGAGAAACCCTATGAATGTAAGATATGTGGGAAGGCTTATTCTCAGAGTTCACAGCTTATTAGTCATCATAGAATTCATACCAGTGAGAAACCCTATGAATATAGGGAATGTGGAAAGAACTTTAATTATAACCCACAACTTATTCAGCATCAAAATTTGTACTGGTGATGAGCCAGAATATATGAAATGTGTAGGGAGGCTTTTAATTATGGCTGAAAACAGAATTTATCTCGTTAATAATTTCCCTAGATGGAATAATGTAGAAACATTGTATTTGTGGACTACAGCTTATTCAGCCTGGGAAAAATAATGTTGGAGAAACACCCTATGATAGAATATATTTTGAAAACCTTAACTAAATGCTCCCTTCTCTTGACATCAGATAGTTCAGTCTGTCGTACTGAAAATGACAGCACTTTTTTTTTGTTGTTGTTTTGAGACG
>NW_016881837.1:0-366 GCF_001698545.2 Rhinopithecus bieti | reverse complement strand
AAGTAGGAAGTCCGTATATTGTTGGCCAAAGCAAGTGACAAGGTCAAAGGGAAGGTCAACAGGAGCAGGGACGTGTAATCTTCCCATAGGTCAAAGAAGAAATTTCTTTCTTCTTTTCTCCTCTTCTTCCTCCTCTTCCTCCTCTTCTTTCCCCTTCCCACCATCCTTCCTCACCTCCCCTTCTTCTTTTGCAAATACATTTAAATTTTATTTTAAATATATTCTTCTAGGTGGCAAAAATTAAGTTTTAGGCAATTCCATCTTCATTCCCCATCTTGGCCAAAGCTGCCTCCTCCTGCTGATCACCGTCTTTGATCCCAATAGCTTTCACATCCAGCTCTTTCAGGTACATTTGTATATCCCCAC
>NW_016881836.1:0-2298 GCF_001698545.2 Rhinopithecus bieti | reverse complement strand
TAATCACACCAAATAGAAACACACGCCTGTCTCGAATTCAAGACTTTTGACCATCTGCCTTTTCGGTCCAATCTTGCTTTCCATGACTTCAACACATCAACTTTCCTTCTCAAAAGAAAAGCATCCAACGCACCCAAACACATCACGTCCAAGGTTGTTCTGCTCCTGTTCCCACGTTCTTTTAGGAGCCTAGAATATCTGCTTTTCACCTGTCCTCATCTGACATCTCCAAAGTCTACTCTCTTACCTTTCTAGATTTCCCTCCAAGTTGCGGTCCCTTGTTTATCATCTTGTGAGGGGAAAATGAAAGGGTTCATGATCTTTAGTACAACGGCCGCCTGACCCACGGAAAAAGTTTAATGTTTTCATGCAGTTTATTCCACCTCAGCTAAACTGCATAAAAACATTGAAACAAATTCTCATTCTAATTGGACAATTCTAAGAAGTATTTTACTCCCAGACTCATAAAACAAGTCGACAGCCAGGCACAGTGGCTCACGCCTGTAATCCCACACTTTGGGAGGCCAAGGTGCTGGATCACTTGAGGCCAGGAGTTCAAGACCAGCCTGGGCAACAGAACGAGACTCAGACTCCACACACACACACAAAATTAGCTGGACGTGGGGCACCTGCCGGTAGTCCCAGCTACTCAGGAGGATTGCTTGAACCTGGGAGTTCAAGATTGCAGTGAGCCGTGACTACGCTACTGCACTCCAGCCTGGGTGACAGCGAGACCCTGTCTCAAACAAACAAACAAACAACAAGTCTCCGACACTACTTCTTCAGTTCTGAAGCACTCTAAAAGTATATTTTACATTAATAATTTCCAAACCAAGAAAATGAAAGTCTGAATTAATTGTAAGACCCCAAACAGAAAATATATTTTAAAACAATCAAGACCATAAAATTCACATGCTTTCTTTTTGGTCAATGCAGAGACAAATATCTTTGTTCCAAAGTTTTAATGTAAATGCAAAGCTTCAGAGCCTGAAAACATCTGAAATTATACCCAGAACTGACAACTGGCCTAGGCTCAATGTCATTGGAATTTGCTCTACTACATTTTCCACCATTTGTATGTGTTCCCTCCAAAATTCAGGTGTTTCTAATGTAATGATATTGAGAGGCAGGACCTTCAAGAGGTGATTAGGCCAAGAGGGCTCCTTCCTCCTTAATGGGATTAAGGCCCTGATGAATGAGGCTTCACACATGGGACTAGCTTGCGCTACTGCCCTTCTGCCTTCTACCATGTGAGGATGCCACAAGGCCTTCAGACATTAAATGTTGGTATTTTCATCTTGGACTTCCCAGTCTCCAGAACTGTTAGAAAATAAATGTCTGTTCTGTATAATTTACCCAGTCCGTGGTATTCTGTTATAGTGGCATAAAACAGACTAACAGAAAATTCCTTGATGATTTTTCAGCAAGAGACAGTGTCACTACTTCTGGTGGGTAGTCCCTAACATGTTCTCAAATTCTCCTTTTATGCAAACATAACATTTTTAAAACTTAGTAGTTCCTCTTCCTAAAAATAACCAAATGCATGTTAAGGACTGATTAGTATTAAATATAAATACAACTTTGGTGGTAAAAGTTAAGGACTTTTGTTTTCCATGAAATGCAATCCAAAGAATTCATATAAAGCATTTGCTCAAAGGCGTATCATCAGTTAGAGGTAAAGTCAGAGTTGAGAAATTATATTCCATTCCACATACAATGTGCTTTCAATTATTGCACATTAATAGTAGTTTACAAAAGAGATTTATGGAATTACTCAAATCAAAAATGATGACATTTATGAAATGTTGTTCTTATCCTACTTCAGCCATCTCCTTTTCTTCCTCTTCCTCTGAAGTCACTTCCTCTGTTGCCCCATTCGGAAACAGAGAAAGAATCTGCCAGGGTTACACAGGCTGAATACAGGCTAAGTCCATTAGAAGACTGGTGCCATAGCTCTAGGGACAAACTCTCAACCATCTGTCACTGCAGTGCCGCTACCAGAGAGCCTATTAACATTAAATGTTTACTTTTAAATCCAACTATGGTTTGACAAACAACAGTTATCAGCTTTTAAATACGGAATAGAAAATAAAAGAATTAGGAATAAGAAAGCAATCAAATATAAAGAAAAATATAAAAAATATAAGTCAAATACAAAGCAAAACCGAAAAAAACGCTGAAATGGAATCTAATTTAAAATAAGAAAACATTTTACTTACATGGCTATGTGTATAAGAACAATGGCTTATTTTGTTTAAAATATCACAAACTATCCATTCCTTAAAATAACTACCTTTC
>NW_016881835.1:0-1065 GCF_001698545.2 Rhinopithecus bieti | reverse complement strand
GTTTCTGATGAGCGATCTGCTGTTAATCTGATCCACTTCCCTCTTTGGGTCACCTGCTCTTTCTCTCTGGCTGCCCTTAACATTTTTTGCTTCATTTCAACTTTGGTGAATCTGACAATTATGTGTCTTGGAGTTGCTCTTCTCAAGGAGTATCTTTGTGGCACTCTCTATATTTCCTGAATTTGAATGTTGACCTGCCTTACTAAGTTGGGAAAGTTCTCCTGGATGATATCCTGAAGAGTGTTTTCCAACTTGGTTCCATTTTACCCCTCACTTTAAGGCACCCTAATCAGACGTAGATTTGGTCTTTTCACATAGTCCCATATATCTTGGAGGTTTTGTTCACTTCTTTTTCCTCTTTTTTCTCTAGACTTCTCTTCTTGCTTTGTTTCTTTCATTTGATCTTCAAACATTGATCCCCTTTCTTTCAGTTGATCGAGTCGGTTACTCAAGCTTGTGCATTTGTCACATATTTCTTGTGTCATGATTTTTATCTCTATCAGTTTGTTTATGGCCTTCTCTGCATTGACTATTCTAGTTATCCATTCTTCCTTTCTTTTTTCAGGATTTTTAGTTTATTTGTGCTGGTTACATAGTTCCTCCTTTAGCTCTGAGAAGTTTGATTGATTGAAGCCTTCTTCTCTCAACTCATCAAAATCATTCTCCATCCAGTTTTGATCCGTTGCTGGTGATGAGGTGCGTTCCTTTGGAGGGGGAGATGTGCTCTGATTTTTTGAATTTCCTGCTTTTCTGCCCTGCTTTTTTCCCATCTTTGTGGTTTTGTCTGCCTTTGGTCTTTGATGACGGTGACGAACTGATGGGGTTTTGGTGTTGGTTTCCTTTCCGTTTGTTAGTTTTCTTTCTAATAGTCAGGCCTCTCAGCTGTAGGTCTGTTGGAGATTGCTTGAGGTCCACTCCAGACCCTGTTTGCCTGGGTATCAGCAGCAGAGGCTGCAGAAGATAGAATATTGTTGAACACTGAATGTTGCTGTCTGATTCTTGCTCTGGAAGCTTTGTCTCAGGGGTGTACCCTGCCATGTGAGGTGTGAGGTGTGGGTCTGCACC
>NW_016881834.1:0-887 GCF_001698545.2 Rhinopithecus bieti | reverse complement strand
ACTCTTCACCCCAAATCAATAGAATATATATTCTTCTCAGCTTCACATCACATTTATTCTAAAATTGACCACATAATTGGAATTAAAACACTCCACAGCAAATGAAAAAGAACAGAAATCATAACAAAGAGTCTCTCAGACCACAGTGCAATCAAATTAGAACTCAGGATTAAGAAACTCACTCAAAACCGCACAACTACATGGAAACTGAACAACCTGCTCCTGAAAGACTACTGGTTAAATAATGAAATTAAGGTGGAAATAAAGATGTTATTTAAAACCAATGAGAACAAAGACACAATGTACCAGAATCTCTGAGACACATTTACAGTGGTGTGTAGAGGGAAATTTACAACACTAAATGCCCACAAGAGAAAGCAGGAAAGATTTAAATCGACAACCTAACATCACAATTAAAAGAACTAAAGAAATAAAAGCAAACAAATTCAAAAGCTAGCAGAAGACAAGAAATAACTAAGATCAGAGCAGAACTGAAGGAGATAGAGACATAAAAAAACCCTTCAAAAAATCTATAAATCCAGGAGCTGTTTTTTTTTGAAAAGATCAACAAAATAGATAGACCACTAGCAAGACTAATAAAGAAGAAAAGATTGAAGAATCAGATAGACACAATAAAAAATGATAAAGGGAATATCACCACCAATCCCACAGAAATACAAACTACTATCAGAGAATACTATAAACACCTCTACACAAATAAACTAGAAAATCTAGGAGAAATGGATAAATTCCTGGATGCATACACCCTCCCAAGATTAAATCAGGAAGAAGTTGAGTTTCTGAATACACCAATATCAAGTTCTGAAATTGAGGCAGTAATTAATAGCCTACCAACAAAAGAAAGTCCAGGACCACACGGATTCACA
>NW_016881833.1:0-495 GCF_001698545.2 Rhinopithecus bieti | reverse complement strand
CTACTGTTAAATCAGGTTTAGCCTAAAGCTGCCTCCTTACATATTTAAGTTCGGCCTAAAGTTTTTTCTGTACGTTGTGAACTATAACAAGTGAAGGTGTAAACCAGCCATAGCCCACACCTGTGCCAATCACTGAGTTTTGGCCAATCAAATGTAGCCAACTGTTCAAACCATGTCCAAATAAGGCAAACAGAGCTGTAAACAATGCAGTTGTTTCTGTACCTCACTTCCATTTTCCGTACATCACTTTCTTTTGGCTGTCTGTAAATCTTCCACCATGTGGCTGCACCGGAGTCTCTCTGAATCTGCTGTGATTCTGGGGCTACTCAATTTGAGAATCATTCATTGCTCAATTAAACTCCTTTAAATGTAATTCTGCTAAAGATTTTCTTTTAACATGACTTGCCATATTCCAGACACTATTCTAGGTTCTCGCAATACAATAATGAAAGAACAAAGTCTCTACTTTTTTAGAACATCCTCAATAAAAAATAG
>NW_016881832.1:0-278 GCF_001698545.2 Rhinopithecus bieti | reverse complement strand
GAAGTGGATCAGGTAGAGACCCAGGAGGACAATAAAAGGGGCCCCTGTAGCAATGGGGAAGCAGCCTCCACCTCTAGGCCCCTGGAGACTCAGGGAAACCTCACTTCCTCCGGGTGCAGTCCCAGGCCCTTGGAGGGAAATGTCCACCTCAAGAGCGTGACAAAAAAGAACCGGAATGAGAAGGCCCAGGTGCATGCAGTGAGTTTCTACCCCAAGGGCCACGGAGTCACCAGCTCACACAGCCCTGCTGGAGGCATCCTTCCCTTTGGGAAGCCTGA
>NW_016881831.1:0-539 GCF_001698545.2 Rhinopithecus bieti | reverse complement strand
CCCAGGGGTACTTTGGGCACTAAGTTGGGATGAGGAGGGGCCAGGTGACACTCCTGTGTTCCAGGATCTGGTCAAGAGGGTGGTACCCTGTCACTGCCTGGCTCCATCTGGTCCCAGTGGAACAAGAAGAGCAGGAAGCCTCTAGCACACACCCTCGGGGCCACCAACACGCAGATCCACAGCGTGGCCACCTGAGTCAGCACCACCTGCCTTGGGGACCGGAGCATGAAGGCCCAGATATGACCAGGACAGTGGAGCAGAGGATGCAGGTGGGCACGATGTGCTGTGCAGATCCAAGGAGCCCCTCTCCAGGCTGGGGCATAACCTCTCTATCTTATTGACACATATTTTACCTCTTTGTAGGGTACATACAAATGCTTGTTACATGCATAAAATGTGTATTCTGGTTACTTTGAATATTTGCACATAATATTGTTACTTAGTCACCATAGTCTGCTGTCAAACATTACAGCTTATTTCTTCTAACTGTAGGTCTGTACCCAATAGCCAACTTCTCTTCATTCTCCCTTCCACACCCC
>NW_016881830.1:0-886 GCF_001698545.2 Rhinopithecus bieti | reverse complement strand
ATAACAGAACCAAAGACAAAAAACACATTATCTCAATAGACGCAGAATAGGCCTTTGACAAAATTCAGCAGTGCTTCATGCTAAAAGCTCTCAATAAATTTGGTATTGAAGGGACGTATCTCAAAATAATGAGAGCTATTTATGACAGACCCACAGCCAATATCATACTGAATGGGCAAAAACTGGAAGCATTCCCTTTGAAAACTGGCACAAGACAGGGATGCCCTCTCTCACCACTCCTATTCAACATAGTGTTGGAAGTTCTGGGCTAGGGCAATCAGGCAACAGAAAGAAATCAAGGGTATCCAGTTAGGAAAAGAAGAAGTCAAATTGTCCCTGTTTGCAGATGACATGATTGTTTATTTAGAAAACCCCATCGTCTCAGCCCCAAATCTCCTTCAGCTGATAAGCAACTTTGGCAAAGTCTCAGGATACAAAATCAATGTTCAAAAATCACAAGCATTCTTATACATCAGATATACTTATCTACTAAAATTCATTAGGGTACAATTTACTTATGTGAAGGGTTCTCTTATTTGCCACTTTTTGTTAAATAGTATGAGTTTCAATTCATTTTTTAATGTGACCAGTTAAGAAAAATTTCACAAAAAATTTTGGCCCACAGCATCATATTATAGCAGCATATTAATCCATCCTTAATAGTGCTTGTAAGAAAATACCAATAAAGCTGCTTTGCTTTTGTTTTTTTGTGTATATTTTTGTGTTTGTCAGAAAGCCAGTGGTAGCTTATGTAGCTGGAAACTTCTGAGCAAATTTCTTACTTGTTAATTAGTGGTTTCAACCTAAAATATGACTTCCTCATAGGAGTGTGGATATATAATTATATATTTCCCTATATGAGTGTACAGATATATTTTATATTATA
>NW_016881829.1:0-886 GCF_001698545.2 Rhinopithecus bieti | reverse complement strand
TTTAACTTCTTCTTTTCTAACTGAATACACTTTATTCCTTTCAATTGCCTGATTGCCCTAGCCAAAACTTCCAACAATACGTTGAATAGGAGTGGTAAGAGAGGGCATCACTGTCTTGTGACAGTTTTCAAAGGGAACGCTTCCAGTTTTTGACCATTCAGTATGATAATGGCTGGGTTTGTCATAAATAGGTCTTATTATTTTGAGATACGTTCCATCAATACCAAACTTAATGAGCGTTTTTAGCATGAAGGGCTGCTGAATTTTGTCAAAGGAATTTTCTGCATCTATTGAGCTAATCATGTGGTTTTTGTCTTTGGTTCTGTTTATATCCTGGATTATATTTATTGATTTGTGTATCTTGAACCAGCGTTGCATCCCAAGGATGAAGCCCATTTGATCATGATGGATAAGCTTTTTAATGTGCTGCTGGATCCGGTTTGCCAGTATTTTATTCAGGATTTTTACATCGATGTTCATCAGAGATATTGGTCTAAAATTCTCTTTTTTTTGTTGTGTCTCTGCCAGGCTTTGGTAACAGGATGATGCTGGCCTCATAAAATGTGTTAGGGAGGATTCCCTCTTTTTCTACTGATTGGAATACTTTCAGAAGGATTCATACCAGCTCCTCTTTGTAACTCTGGTAAAATTCAGCTGTGAATCCATCTGGTCCTGGACTTTTTTTGGTTGGTAGGCTATTAATTATTGCCTCAATTTCAGAGCCTGCTATTGGTCTCTTCTAGGATTCAGCTTCTTCCTGGTTTAGTCTTAGGAGAGTGTAAGTGTCCATGAAATTGTCCATTTCTTCTAGATTTTCTAGTTTATATGCATAGGGGTGTTTATTGTATTCTCTGATAGTAGTTTGTATTTCTCTGGGGTCGGTGGT
>NW_016881828.1:0-414 GCF_001698545.2 Rhinopithecus bieti | reverse complement strand
CGGGATCTGGCTGGTCCTGCGCTCTGCTTCCAGGTTCTGGCGCTGTAAACCGGGGTATAGGGCCAAGACAGGGCCACTGGGTGTCAACCAGTGCCTGGGTCAGGCGCCAGGCAGGAAGGGCTCTGGCAGATCAGCCCCACAATGCCCACAGCCCCACAGGGGGCCCATCCAGGGACACACACCTGCCCCAGGAGCACGACGTCCCTGAGGCTAGAAAGTCCAGCTGGACCGGTGGAGGGGCCTCATCCTTTGCCCTTTGACTCCTCTTGTAGGCGCCCTCACTGGGCACCTGCACACTCCTCCACACCCTGGCTCTGTCACCAGTCCCATGGTGATGTCATAAGCTCCCAGGTGCCCAGTGCGCAGCCGGCCACAGAGAAGTGGGTGACTTAGGAGTATCCTCTCCACTTCTGA
>NW_016881827.1:0-1681 GCF_001698545.2 Rhinopithecus bieti | reverse complement strand
TATATATATATCTATATCTATCTACATATATATATAATATCTCAGAGAGATGAGATACTATACCCATTAAACAAAATCAGGATTGAAAAGTAAAGTTTCTCAGTGAAAATAAAGTATAAAGTAAAATAAAAAAGTTACAAGAAAATTAAAATAGGAATGAAAAGTTTAAAACTCCAAATATTAGAAGCTCAGCTGGGAAGTCTAATACATACTAAGAGGAACATAAAAAGAGTGCAGAGATACTGGACAGGGAGAGATTACCAAAGAAATCATTGTAGAAAATTCCCTAAAGCTGAAGACCATACATTTTCAGACTGAACAGACTCACAAGATGTTTACTGCAATTAATGAAGGAAGATTCACACCAAAGTACATCTTAAAGATTTTGGAATACCAAGAATAAAGATTCCAAAACTTTAAGAGAGAGATAAAGAGAAAGAGACTGATTGCATTCAAAAGACAATATATTTTAATTAAAATATTAAATGCATTCAACTTCTCCAGGTTACCCTTGAAAGCTAGAAGATATAAGAACAAGGTATAGAAAGATCTGAGAAAAAAAACATAACTCTGTACATGGTATTTATCTAACAAGTATAAGGGTAAGGTAGAAAAACATATTTGTGTGTGTGTGTATATTTGTATATTTATATAAAACCTAATAATGCAAGAGCTTAAAAAATTGACCTTCTCTAGGCGAGGCGAGAGCTGCACAGGGCCCTACGCGGCCGCCTCAGCATGTCGGACTTCGACGAGTTCGAGCGGCAGCTCAACGAGAATAAACAAGAGCGGGACAAGGAGAACCGGCATAGGAAGCGCAGCCACAGCCGCTCTCGAAGCCGGGACCGCAAACGCCGGAGCCGGAGCCGTGACCGGCGCAACCGGGACCAGCGGAGCGCCTCCCGGGACAGGCGGCGACGAAGCAAACCTTTGACCAGAGGCGCTAAAGAGGAGCACGGTGGACTGATTCGTTCCCCCCGCCACGAGAAGAAGAAGAAGGTCCGTAAATACTGGGACGTGCCACCTCCGGGCTTTGAGCACATCACCCCAATGCAGTACAAGGCCATGCAAGCTGCGGGTCAGATTCCAGCCACTGCTTTTCTCCCCACCATGACCCCTGACGGTCAGGCTGTGACCCCAACGCCGGTGCCCGTGGTCGGGAGCCAGATGACTAGACAAGCCCGGTGCCTCTACGTGGGCAACATCCCCTTTGGCATCACTGAGGAGGCCATGATGGATTTCTTCAACGCCCAGATGCGCCTAGGGGGGCTGACCCAGGCCCCTGGCAACCCAGTGTTGGCTGTGCAGATTAACCAGGACAAGAATTTTGCCTTTTTGGAGTTCCGCTCAGTGGACGAGACTACCCAGGCCATGGCCTTTGATGGCATCATCTTCCAAGGCCAGTCACTAAAGATCCGCAGGCCTCATGACTACCAGCCGCTTCCTGGCATGTCAGAGAACCCCTACGTCTATGTGCCTGGGGTTGTGTCCACTGTGGTCCCTGACTCTGCCCACAAGCTGTTCATCGGGGGCTTACCCAACTACCTGAACGATGACCAGGTCAAAGAGCTGCTGACATCCTTTGGGCCCCTCAAGGCCTTCAACCTGGTCAAGGACAGTGCCTCGGGGCTCTTCAAGGGCTACGCCTTCTGTGAGTACGTGGACATCAACGTCATGGATC
>NW_016881826.1:0-888 GCF_001698545.2 Rhinopithecus bieti | reverse complement strand
CTCATGATCTGCCCACCTCAGCCTCTCAAAGTGCTGGGATTACAGGCATGAGCCACCATGACTGACCGTCTTTGATTTATTTCAGCAGTATTTTGTAGTTTTCCTTGTAGAGGTCTTTCGACTCCTTTGTTAGGCATATTCCTAAGTATTTTTTTTTTCAGCTATTATAAAAGGGGTTGAGTTCTTGATTTGATTCTCTGCTTGGTCGCTTTTAGGGTATAGAAGAGCTACTGATTTGTGTACATTAATCTTGTATCTGGAAACTTTGCTGAATTCTTTTATCAGTTCTAGGAGCTTTCTGGAGGAGTCCTTAGGGTTTTCAAGGTAAATAATCTTATCATCAGCAAACAGTGACAGTATGACTTCCTCTTAACCGATTTGGATGCCCCTTATTTCTTTCTCTTTTCTGATTGCTCCCTCTAGGACTTCCAGTACTATGTTGAAGAGGAGTGGTGAGAGTGGGCATCCTTGTCTTGTTCCAGTTCTCAGAGGGAATGCTTTCAACTTTTCCCCATTCAGTATTACATTGGTTGTGGGTTTGTCATAGATGGCTTTTATTACATGAAGGTATGTCCCTTGTATGCCAATTTTGCTGAGAGTTTTAATCATAAAGAGATGCTGGATTTTGTGGAATGCTTTTTCTGCATATATTGAGATGATCATGTGATTTTTTGTTTTTAATTCTGTTTATGTGGCGTATCACATTTATCAACTTGCATATGTTAAACCCTGCCTGCATTCCTGGTATGAAACCCACTTGATCAAGGTGAATTATCTTTTTCATATGCTATTAGATTCAGTTAGCTAGTATTTTGTTAAGAATTTTAGCATTATGTTCATCAAGGATGTCGCCATGCAGTTTTCTGTTTTGGTTATGCTCTTTCCTTG
>NW_016881825.1:0-889 GCF_001698545.2 Rhinopithecus bieti | reverse complement strand
AAAAAAAAAAAAAAAAAAAAGAATTCAACCCCATTTACCGTAGCTGCAAAAACGTAAAATAAAATACTTAGGCAGTCTCCAGCTCCAAGCGCGAGTGATACAAAAGACAGGTGATTTCTCCATTTTCAACTGAGGTACTGGGTTCATCTCACTAGAGAGTGCCAGACAATCTGTGCTGGTCAGCTGCTGCAGCCCAACAAGCTAGAGCTGAAACAGAGCTAGGAATCGCCTCACCTAGGAAGTGCAAGGGGGAAGGGAATCCCTGTTCCTAGCCAGGGGAACTGAGACACACAACACCTGGAAAATTGGGTAACTCCCATCCCAATACTGCGCTCTACCAAGGGTCTTAGCAAACGGGCACAACGGGAGATTATATCCCACACTTGGCTGAGAGGGTCCCACGCCTGCCCACGGAGCCTCTCTCATTGCTAGCACAGCAGTCTGATGTCTAACTGCAAAGCAGCAGTGAGGCTGAGGGAGGGGTGCCTGCCATTGCTGAGGATTAAGTAGGTAAACAAAACCACTGGGAAGCTCGAACTGGGTGGAGCTCACAGCAGATCAAGGGAGGCCTGCCTGTCTCTGTAGACTCCACATCTGGGGACAGGGCACAGCTAAACAACTACAACAACACAAAGCAGCAGAAACCTCTGCAGACACAAACGACTCTGTCTGACAGCTTTGAAGAGAGCAGTGGATCTCCCAACATGGAGGTTGAGATCTGAGAAAGGACAGACTGCCTGCTCAAGTGGGTCTCTGACCCCTGAGTAGCCTAACTGGGAGACATCCTCCACTAGGGGCAGACCGACACCACACACCTCACACGGTGGACTACACCACTGACAGGAAGCTTCTAAAGTAAGAATCAGACAGGTACACTCGCTGTTCAGCA
>NW_016881824.1:0-888 GCF_001698545.2 Rhinopithecus bieti | reverse complement strand
ACTATTGTACTTTAAGTTCCAGGGTACATGTGCACAACATATGTATAAATGTGCCATGTTGGTTTGCTACACCCATTAACTCGTCATTTACATTAGGTATTTCTCCTAATGCTGTCCCTCCCCCATGCCTCCACCCCACAACAGGCCCTGGTGTGTGATGTTCCCTGCCCTGTGTCCAAGTGTTTTCATTGTTCAATTCCCACCTATGAGTGAGAACATGCAGTGTTTGGTTTTCTGATCTTGTGATAGTTTGCTCAGAATGGTGGTTTCCATCTTCATCCATGTCCCTACAAAGGACATGAACTCATCCTTTTTTATGGCTGCATAGTATTCCATGGTGTATACGTGCCGCATTTTCTTAATACAGTCTATCATTGATGGACATTTGCATTGGTTCCAAGTCTTTGCTATTGTGAATAGTGCCGCAATAAACATACGTGTGCATGTGTCTTTATAGTAGCATGATTTATAATCCTTTGGGTATATACCCAGTAATGGAATCACTGGGTCAAATGGTATTTCCAGTTCTAGATCCTTGAGCAATCCCCACACTGTCTTCCACAATCTCCACAACTAGTCTTCCACTAGTTCACAATGGTTGGACTAGTTTACAGTCCCACCAACAGTGTAAAAGAGTTCCTATTTCTCCACATCCTCTCCAGCACCTGTTGTTTCCCGACTTTTTAATGATCACCATTCTAACTGCTGTGAGATGGTATCTCATTGTGGTTTTGATTTGCATTTCTCTGATGACCAGTGATGATGAGCATTTTTTCATGTGTCTGTTGGCTGCATAAGTGTCTTCTTTTGAAAAGTGTCTGTTAATATCCTTTGTTCACTTTTTGATGGGGTTGATTTTTTCTTGTAAATTTGTTTATGTTCTTTGTA
>NW_016881823.1:0-2485 GCF_001698545.2 Rhinopithecus bieti | reverse complement strand
CATATATATATATATAACATATATATATATAGTTCCTTTCAACAGCTACAAAATACATATTCTTTTCAACTGCACATGGAATATCCTGCAAAAGAGATTATATATTAGGCCACAAAATGAGTCTTAACAAATGTAAGGAGATTAAAATCATATCAAGTATTTTTTTCTGACCACAATGGTATAAAACTAGAAATCAATAATAGGAAGAACTTCAGAAAATTCACAAATATGTGAAAACTAAGCAACATGCTTCTGAACAACCAATGGGGCAATGAAGAAATTAAAAGGGAAATTTACAGATTTTCTGAGACAAATGACAATAAAAACGCAAAACCCCAAAACTTATAGGGTAGGGCAAAAGCAGTTCTAAGAAGGAAGTTTATTGCAATAAATGCCTACTTCAAAAAGAAGAAAGACCTCAAATAAACAACCTAACTTGGCACCTAATCTAGAAACTAGAAGAAACTAAGGTCAAAGTTGGTAGAAGGATGGGAATTATGAACATCAGAATGTGAATAAATGAAATAAAGACTAGAAAACAATAGAAAAGGTCAACAAAACTAAGGGGTTGTCTTTTGAAAAGATAAACAAAATGAACAAACCTTTAGCTAGACAAGAAAAAAAAAAACAAATACTCTAATAAATATTAAGGGCATTATAATTGATATCACAGAATTACAAAGGATCATACAAGACTATTAGGAACAATTAAATATCACAAAATTGTGTAACCCAGAAGAAATGGACAAATTCCTTGACAGATGCAACATACCAAGATGAAATTATGAGAAAATAAAAAATCTGAGCAGACCAATAATGAGTATGAAAATTAAATCAGTAATAAAACGTTTCTTATCAAAGAAAAGCTGATGGCTTCACTGTTGAATTCTACTAAATATTTTAAAAATAAACAACACCAACTCTTCCTAAACTCTTCCACAAAATTAAGGATCAAGGATTACTTCCAAATGTATTTAATGAGGCCAGAATTATCCTGATATAAAACTCAGACAAATACACTACAAAGAAGGGATTCAAGGACAACATCTCCAATAATCATTGATGCAAATATACTCAATAGAATACTAGCCAATCAAATTCAACAGCACATTGAAAAGATCATTCACCATGACCAAGTATAGAATTACAAAAGTTAAAGTAATCTTGGTCAAAGAAGAACAAAGCAGAATATATTACACTGTCTGACATCCAAATACACTACAAAGCTATAGTAACAAAAACAATATACAATGTGAGAATGAACTAATAGAAGCATTATACTGGCATAAAAACATGGAACTGACATAAAGAATAAAGAACCCAGAAATAATTTGTTTACGGTTATCTGATATTCAAAAATGTGACAAGAAGACACAATGGGAAAAGGACAGTCTTCAATAAATGGTGTTTGGAAACCTGGATATCCATATGCAAGTGAGTGAAATTAAACGCTTATCTCATACCATATACAAAAAAACAAAAACAAATAAACAAAAAAACAGCCTTGAGTCAATTAAAGACGTAAATGAAAAACTGAGAACTATGAAACTATTAGAAGAAAATGGGGAAAATCTTCATCGCATTGATCTAGACAATAATTTTTTATATGATCCCAAAAGCAAAAGTAATAAAAGTAAAAATAGACAAATGGGATTACAAGAAAATAAAAGGTTCAACATAGGTAAAGAAACAATCAACTGATTGAAGAGACAACCTACATAATGGGACAAGAAATTTCCAATATCTAAAAAGGGGTTAATATCTAAAATACATAAAGTATTCAAACAACTCAATACTAAGAAAACAAGTAACCTAATTAAAAAGTGGGCAAAAGAAATCAATAGAAATTTCTCAAAAGAAAACATACAAATGTTCAACAGATATCTGAAAAAATGTTCAACATCACTAATTACCAGGGAAATACAAAATAAAATCAAAATGAGATATAATCTCATATCTGTTAGGATGGTTATTATAAAAAAGACAAAACATAACAAGTGTTGACAAGGATGTGGAGAAAAAGGAACATTTACACATTATAAGTAGGAATTTAAATTAGTACAGTCATGATAGAAAACTGTATGGAAGTTTCTCAAAAATTTAAAAATAGAACTATCAGGGGGGCGGAGCAAGATGGCCGAATAGGAAGAGCACCAGTCTCCAGCTCCCAGCAGGAGTGACACAGAAGACAGGAACGCAGCCCATCGCCAGCAACGGATCAAAGCTGGACAGAAAATGACTTTGACGAGATGAGAGAAGACAGCTTCAGACCATCAAACTTCTCAGAGCTAAAGGAGGAATTACGGACCCAGCGCAAAGAAACTAAAAATCTTGAAAAAAGACTGAAAGAATTGATAACCAGAATAATTAATGCAGAGAAGGCCATAAACGAACTGACAGAGATGAAAACCATGATACGAGAAATACGTGACAAATGCACAACTTTCAGTAACCGACTCAATCAACTGGAAGAAAGAGTATCAGC
>NW_016881822.1:0-887 GCF_001698545.2 Rhinopithecus bieti | reverse complement strand
AAGTATTCATTATTTCCACCAATGTTTTCTTGTCTATTCCATGCTAGGCATTGTGCTGAACCCTAAAGCCTCAGAAGAGAATGAGACATAATCCATGCCTTCAAGGAGACCTGAGCGTGGGGTAGGAGATATTAATTTATTTTGTGCCCTGGACTTTTTTGGCAGTCTGGTGAAACCTGTGGAAGCGTTCTCAGAACAATTGTAGAGGCATACGATAAAGCACATGAGATTACAAAGGAAGCCAATTGTAATACAATACAGTTGTCAAAATATTAAACAAATGTATCAGTGCTAAGTGCTAACTATTGAACATGTAAACCATGGTTCATGCCTGTTCGTTGCCTCCTTCTCAGGAATACTGCCCCAATCTCAGCTCCTGCTGCTGGGGTGGTCCTCGCCTTGTGTCTCTATACACCCAGACACAGCTGAGTAAAGACAGGGAAGCACCAGCCTGAAGACTACTGTTCCTAAGCAAATGAGATGCTCTGGACCAGTCAGAAAGAGCTGCCTCATCAGAGCATCACTCTTAGGCAGTGTAATTGGAAAGCAGGAAAAATTCTGGCAATAAAAGGGAACTGAAGATGAAGAAATACAGAAAGTGGACTCATGTAGAGCTGTAAGTCGTGAGGTGTCTAAGCAAAGTAAGGCTATGGGGAATAGCCTTACCAATAAACCAATAAACAGACAGAAGCTACTAAGAAAGAGAGAGAAGCGAGTGATTCAGTAACTTGTAGTAGGAGAGAGGTAGACTAACATGAAAAGAAGCAGAAGAGCAGAGTAGCAAGGTGGCAGAGTGGTGAAGGGCAGAGCCTTAGAAAGAGAATTCAGAAACTTTTCTTCTGAAATCCCTTGAATTTGTTTGGATTCAGAAGAATCCTATTTATTTA
>NW_016881821.1:0-2670 GCF_001698545.2 Rhinopithecus bieti | reverse complement strand
TAAATGACTTTAAAAAATTGCTAGGCGATATTAATTGAATTCGGCCAACTCTAGGTATTCCTACTTATGCCATGTCAAATTTGTTCTCTATCTTAAGAGGAGACCCAGACTTAAATAATAAAAGAATATTAACCCCGGAGGCACAAAAGAAATTAGTGGAAGAAAAAATTCAGTCAGCGCAAATAAATAGAATAGAACCCTTAGCCCTACTCCAACTTTTGATTTTTGCTACTGTACATTCTCCAACAGGCATCATTGTTCAAAATACTAATCTTGTGGAGTGGTTGTTCCTTCCTCACAGTACAATTAAGACTTACATTGTACTTGGATCAAATAGCTACATTAATTGGTCAGGCAAGATTACAAATAATAAAATTGTGTGGAAATGACCCAGACAAAGTAGTTGTTCCTTTAACCAAGAAACAAGCTAGATAAGCCTTTATCAATTCTGGTGCATGGCAGATTGGTCTTGCTGATTTTGTGGGAATTAGTGATAATCATTGCCCGAAAACAAAAATCTTCCAGGTTTTAAAATTGACTACTTGGATTTTACCTAAAATTACTAGACACGAACCTTTAGAAAATGCTCTGACAGTATTTACTGATGGTTCTAGCAATGGAAAAGTGACTTACAGAGGGCCAAAAGAGCAAGTAATCAAAACTCAGTATCAATCTGCTCAAAGAGCAGAGTTGGTTGCAGTCATTACAGTGTTACAAGATTTTAATCAACCTGTTAATATTGCATCAAATTCTGCATATGTAGTACAGGCTACAAGGGATGTTGAGATAGCTCTAATTAAATATAGCATGGATGATGAGTTAAACCAGCTGTTCAATTTATTACAATAAACTGTAATAAGAAGGAATTTCCCATTTTATTTTACTCATATTCAAGCACACACTAATTTACCAGGACCTTTAACTGAAGCAAATTGAACAAGCTGACTTACTGGTATCCTCTGCATTCATAAAAGCACAAGAACTTCATACTTTGACTCATGTAAATGCAGCAGGATTAAAAAACAAATTTGATGTCACATGGAAACAGGCAAAGGATATTGTACAACATTGCACCCAGTGTCAAGTCCTAAACCTGCCCACTCAAGACGCACGAGTTAATCCCAGAGGTCTGTGTCCTAATGCATTACGGCAAATGGGTGTTACACATGTACCTTCATTTGTACATTGAATAAATTATCATGTGTTCATGTAACAGTTGATACTTATTCACATTGCATATCGGCAACCTGCCAGACAGGAGAAAGTACCTCCCATGTTAAAAAACATTTATTATATTGTTTTGCTGTCATGGGAATTCCAGAAAAAAATAAAACTGACAATGGACCAGGATACTGTAGTAAAGTTTTCCAAAAATTCTTAATCAGTGGAAAATTACACATACTACAGGAATTCCTTACAATTCCCAAGGACAGGCCATAGTTGAAAGAACGAATAGAACACTCAAAACTCGGTTAATTAAACAAAAAGAAGGGGGAGAGACAGTAAGGAGTGTACCACTCCTCAGATGCAACTTAATCTAACACTCTATACTTTAAATTTTTTAAGCATTTATAGAAATCAGACTACTACTTCTGCAGAACATCTTACAGCTCACAGGAAGGGAAACTGATTGAGCGGAAAGACAACAAAAATAAGATGTGGGAAATAGGGAAGGTGGTAACCTGGGGAAGAGGTTTTGCTTGTGTTTCACCAGGAGAAAATCAGCTTCCTGTTTGGATACCCACTAAACATTCGAGGTTCTGCACCTCCACGGAGACGGAAACACCAAAATCAAGCACCATTGACTCGCAAGATGAACAAAGTGGCGATATCGGAAGAACAGATGAAGTCCCCATCCACCAAGAAGGCGGAGCCACCAACTTGGGCACAATTAAAGAAGCTGACACAGTTAGCTGAAAAAAGCCTAGAGAACACAAAGGTGACACAAACCCCAGAGAATATGCTGCTTGCCGCCTTAATGGTTGTATCAACGGTGGGAAGTCTCCCCATGCCTGCAGGAGCAGCTGCAGCTAATTATACCTACTGGGCCTATGTGCCTTTCCCGCCCTTAATTCAAACAGTCACATGGGTGGAGAATCCTATTGAAGTATATGTTAATAATAGTGTGTGGGTACCTGGTCCCACAGATGATCGTTGCCCTGCCAAACCGGAGGAAGAAGGAATGATGATAAATATTTCCACTGGGTATTGTTATCCTCCTCTTTGCCTAGGGAGAGCACCAGGATGTTTAATGCCTGCAATCCTGTGGGGAAAAGAAAGAGAGATCAGCCTGTTACTGTGTCTATATAGAAAGAAGTAGACATAAGAGACTCCATTTTGTTCTGTATTTGAGATGCTGTTAATCTGTGACCCTACCCCAACCTTGTCCTTGCAAGAGACATGTGCTGTGGTGACTTAAGGCTTAATGGATATTGGGCTGTGCAGGATGTGTCTTTGTTAAACAAGTACCTGAAGGCAGCTTGCTGGTTAAAATCCTGCCCGTCCCTGGGCAATGGAACATCTCGGTGTAAAACCCGTTGTGTGCTTTGTTTACTGAGCAAGGAGAAAACCACCTTTAGGAATAAGGTGGGACTTGCTGGAGCAATGCTGCTAAAACATTTATGGAGATTTTGCGTATGGATCTCAAGGCACAGCATTTTCCTTTAAACT
>NW_016881820.1:0-2188 GCF_001698545.2 Rhinopithecus bieti | reverse complement strand
CTTCCCACAATGGGAGCCAGTGTGTGATGCTCCCCTTCCTGTGTCCAAGTGTTCTCATTGTTCAATTCCCACCTATGAGTGAGAACATGCGGTATTTTGTTTTCTGTCCTTGCGATAGTTTGCTCAGAATGATGGTTTCCAGCTGCATCCATGTCCCTACAAAGGACACAAACTCGTCCTTTTTTATGGCTGCATAGTATTCCATGGTGTATATGTGCCACATTTTCTTAATCCAGTCTGTAACTGATGGACATTTGGGTTGATTCCAAGTCTTTGCTATCGTGAATAGTGCCGCAATAAACATACGTGTGCATATGTCTTTATAGCAGCATGACTTATAATCCTTTGGGTATATCCCCAGTAATGGGATGGCTGGGTCAAATGGTATTTCTAGTTCTAGATCCTTGAGGAATCGCCACACTGTTTTCCACAATGGTTGAACTAGTTTACAGTCCCACCAACAGTGTAAAAGTGTAAGTCTTATAGCACCAAACCTGACACAGAATGAGTGCTCAGCAAATTATCACTATTCTGAGTAATATTGTTATTATTATGCTTAAAATCTGTGTCTGTTTCATTATACATGTTAGAAAGAGAAACACAAAATTAGAGTATTGAGGAGAGAGTAGGCCTAGGTCTAAAATTTTTATGGTATTCGTTGCAAAATAATGGGATTATAGTTTGGAAAATAGAATTTACAACATTTTCTGCATGGGAAAATTCCTAATGTTCTGATGCTTGCCAGTTCCTTTAACTTTTTAGACATCAATTCAGGATTTTTTTCAGTTGTGCTTTTGTTTTATTTTGCTTGTACCTTTGCTACTCAAAATATTGTTCCTATCTAAATAAGCGTTTGTGATATTTTCTCTGGTTATTTTTAAATTGTAACGTTTATATGATCGGCTTTAGCCCTTTTTTTTAAAAAAAACTTTTATCCAGTCTAACCATTTCCTAAAATTAAATATCTGTAACCTTCCATTGAATAAACAGGGTTCATGGGATATAATTATAAAGCAACTTTATTTTTGTCTTCCAATATTTAGCTCTTTAAATTTATTCTATAGGGCTGGTTCTTTTGTTGGCTTCTGATCAAAGTTAAGGACAGTCCCATGATTCTGATGGTTACTTTTTGGATATGAAACAATCTTTAGTCAGTAATTAATTTGTCCTGTCAAGGTACTAAGTTTCATTTGAAGGCAAAGCTTCTCTCTTCTTCTAGTCTGCTTGCTGCAGGCTGTTTGCTAGTGGGTGGGTGGAGGTTCTGGTTAACTTGCTCTTTCTTTCTCCTCTTGCACATTAACCCTTTTTTCCACAAAGCCATTTCAGATCACTCTAGGTTTAGAGCTACGGGAGGCAGAAGGGTATAAGACAAGAACATTCTTGCTTGCATGTCATTGTGTGATAATCTAGTATCAATGCTCTCTAGATCTGGAAGGTATTTAAAGGTGAGTTTTTTTGGGTACATCTTTATGAGTTCACCAGAGACCCATGTGGTGCTTTGCCTTTCTTCATCTCAATACTGGGGATCTCTCACTTCAAGTTCCTTTGATAGGGACAAGTGTATCTCTGATTGCCCTTGGCTGGTTACTAACTCCTTCCACTTCTAGCTTTTGACGGAGCCTCACTTTGTCGCCCAGGCTGGAGTGCAGTGGCACGATCTTGGCTCATTGCAACCTCTGCCTTCTGGGTTCAAGCAATTCTCCTGCTCAGCCTCTTGAGTAGCTGGGGTTACAGGCACGCACCACCACGCCCGGCTAATTTTGTATTTTAGTAGAGATGGGGTTTCACCATGTTGGTCAGGCTGGTCTTGAACTCCTGACCTCATGATCCGCCCACCTCAGCCTCCCAAAGTGCGGGGATTATAGGCATGAGCCACCATGCCCGGCCACTAGCTTCTATTTGACCCTTTAGCAAACTCTCTTGGACAAAACATGAGATTAAGATATGCTAATTATCTTGTGTGTAGATGGCATGCTTCTCCCAAATTATTGTAGGAATACACATGATCCCCAAAGAAGCAATATTTCTTTCGCTTATGTTTTAAACCAGCTCAGTAGACGGATTCAGGGTCCTGTACATCACTTAGGAATGAGTCTGACTCTTACCAGTGTGTTTCTCAGCCTACGTGAGAAATACAGGAAACTTCTTGGGTGGTCTCCTTATACTTCTTTCTCTAGGTTTAGGGAAA
>NW_016881819.1:0-1322 GCF_001698545.2 Rhinopithecus bieti | reverse complement strand
CCTGGGCGACAGAGCAAGACTCTGTCTCAAAAAAAAAAAAGAACTAGCAAATACATATATATATATTTTTTTGAGAATATATATATATATTTGAGAATGTGTGTGTGTGTGTGTATTTGAGACCAAATCTTGCTCTGTTTCCCAGATTGGAGTGCAGTAGCATGATCTCGGCTCACTGCAACCTCCACCTCCTGGGTTCAACCGATTGTCCCACCTCAGCCTCCCGAGTAGCTGGCACTACAGGCGTGTGCCACCACTCCCAGCTAATTTTGTATTTTTAGTAGAGACAGGGTTTCTCCATGTTGGTCAGGCTGGTCTTCAACTCCTGACCTCAGGTGATCCACCCGCCTCGGCCTTCCAAAGTGCTGGGATTACAGGCGTGAGCCACTGCACCTGGCCATTTTAGACTTTAAAAATGTAGGTAAGATGGTCTATTTCACCAGAGGAGTATTCTGCAAAGAGGGAACAATGGAGCACATAACTGAGTAATGGGAGGGACTCCAGCCATGCAAGTATCCTGGGGACAAATGTCAACTTACCAGACACTGATACTGAGCAATTGTGTGACCTCTCTGATTCTCAGTTAACCAATCTATAAAATGGGAATCGGAAGAGGCCCTACTTTTTAAGATTGTGTTGAGGACTTAATGATGTAATGGCACATAAAGGGCTTAGAATAATGCCAGGTATACAGTAAGTGCTTAAAAATTGCTAGTTCTGGCCAGGCATGATGGCTTATGCCTGTTATCCCAGCACTTTGGGAGGCCAAGGGGGGCGGATCACGTGAGGACAAGAGTTCAAGACCAGCGTGGCCAACATGGTGAAACCTTGTCTCTACTAAAAATTACAAAAATTAGCCGGGAGTGGTGGTACACACCTGTAGTGCCAGCTACTTGGGAGGCTGAGGTGGGACAATTGGTTGAACCTGGGAGAAGGAGGTTGCAGTGAGCTGAGATTGTGCCACTGCACTCCAGCCTGGGCAACAGAGTGAGCGATTCCGTCTCAAAAAAAAAAAAAAATTGCAGCCAGGCGCGGTGGCTCACGCCTGTAATTCCAGCACTTTGGGAGGCCGAGACGGGTGGATCACGAGGTCAGGAGATCGAGACCATCCTGGCTAACATGGTGAAACCCCATCTCTACTAAAAATACAAAAATTAGCCAGGCGTGGTGGCGGGCGCCTGTAGTCCCAGCTACTCAGGAGGCTGAGGCAGGAGAATGGTGTGAACCCGGGAGGCGGACCTTGCAGGGAGCTGAGATCCGGCCACTGCACTCCAGCCTGGACGACAGAGCAAGACTCCATCTCAAAAAAAAAGCGGCCGGGC
>NW_016881818.1:0-204 GCF_001698545.2 Rhinopithecus bieti | reverse complement strand
CCTATATCTATTATATCTATTAGGTCTATATTTTATACCTATATCTATTATGTCTATTATGTGTATATCTTATACCTATATCTATTATATCTATTTTGTGCTATTTTATACCTATATCTATTATATATATTAGGTCTATATTTTATACCTATATCTATTATGTCTATATTTTGTACCTATATCTATTATATCTATTATGTCTAT
>NW_016881817.1:0-732 GCF_001698545.2 Rhinopithecus bieti | reverse complement strand
AAAAAAAAGAAACTCACTCAAAACCACACAACTACATGGAAACTGAACAACCTGCTCCTGAATGACTACTAGGTAAATAACAAAATGAAGGCAGAAATGAAGATGTTCTTTGCAACCACTGAGAACAAAGACACAACATATCAGAATCTCTGGGACACATTTAAAGCACTGTGTAGAGGAAATTTATAGCAATAAATGCCCACAAGAGAAAGCAGGAAAGATCTAAAATCGACACCCTAACATCACAATTAAAAGAACTAGAGAAGCAAGAGCAAACACTTTCAAAAGCTAGCAGAAGGCAAGAAATAACTAAGATCAGCGCAGAACTGAAGGAGATAGAGACACAAAAAAACCCTTCAAAAAACTGATGAATCCAGGAGCTAGTTTTTGAAAAGACCAACAAAATAGACCGCTACCAAGAGTAATAAAGAAGAAGAGAGAGAAGAATCAAATAAACACAATAACAAATGATAAAGGGGATATCACCACCGATCCCATAGAAATACAAACCACCATCAGAGAATACTATAAACACCTCTATGCAAATAAACTAGAAAATCTAGAAAAAAATGGATAAATTCCTGGACACATACACCCTCCCAAGACTAAACCAGGAAGAAGTTGAATCCCTAAATAGACCAATAACAGGCTCTGAAATTGAGGCACTAATAGCCTACCAACCAAAAAAAGCCCAGGACTAGACGAATTCACAGCCGAATTCTACCAGAGGTA
>NW_016881816.1:0-732 GCF_001698545.2 Rhinopithecus bieti | reverse complement strand
TTAGTATAGTTAGCTCTTCTTGGTGAATTGATCTTTTTACCATTATGTAATGGCCTTCTTTGTCTCTTTTGATCTTTGCTCGTTTAAATTCTGTTTTATCGAAGACTAGGATTGCAACCCCTGCTTTCATTTGCTTTCCATTTGCTTGGTAGATCTTCCTCCATCCCATTATTTTGAGCCTATGTGTATCTTTGCAAGTGAGATGGTCTCCTGAATACAGCACACTGATGGATCTTGACTCTATCCAATTTGCCAGTCTGTATCTTTTAATTGGGGACATTTAGCTCATTTACATTTAAGGTTAATATTGTAATGTGGAATTTGATCTTGTCGTTATGATGTTCGCTGGTTATTTTGCTCATTAATTGGTGCAGTTTTTTCATGGCATCGATGGTCTTTACAATTTGGCATGTTTTTGCAGTGGCTGGTACAGATTGTTTCTTTTCACTTGTAGTACTTCTTTCAAGGGCTCAGGTAAGGCAGGCCTGGTGGTGACAAAATCTCTCAGCATTTGCTTTTCTGTAAAGGATTTTATTTCTCCTTCACTTATGAAACTTAGTTTGGCTGGATATGAAATTCTGGGTTGAAAATTCTTTTCATTAAGAATATTGAATATTAGCCCCCACTCTCTTATGGTTTGTAGGGTTTCTGCAGAGAGATCCACTGTTAGTCTGATGGGATAACTTTGTGGGTAACTCAACCTTTCTCTCTGGCTGCCCTTAATACTTTTTC
>NW_016881815.1:0-1688 GCF_001698545.2 Rhinopithecus bieti | reverse complement strand
GATTTATCATAGAAATTTAAAGTTAATTTACATTTAAAATGCATTAATGTACTACTTCATTTAATTGAATACATGGCAAAAGTCAATTATTTTGATAGACAAGGAAAGCTTTTAATAAAATCAAATACCATTTAATGTTAAAAACGTGCAACAATTTAGGAATAGAAGAAAAAAAAATTTCTCAACCTGATTGTTTTTAAAAAGCTAGCATCATACTAAGTGGTGAAAGACAACACTTTTCTCCTAGGATTTGGAAGAAGACAGAGGTGTCCATCTTGCTACTTCTATTTAAGATTGTATGGGATGTTGTATCCAGGGTAATTAGACAGAAAAAGAAAGAAAGAAATAGTAAGAAGGAAAGAAAAGAGAAAGAAAGGAAGTAGAGAGGGAGAGAGGGGTGGATAAAAAGAGGAATGGAGGGAAGGAGGAGAAGAAAGAAAAGGCATCCAGGTTAGAAAGTCTAAAATAAAACTATATCTGTGCCAAGATGACATGAGCTTGTACATAGAGTATCGCTATTATCTTCTCAGAATTTAATGTCTTTTATATTTTATTTAAATTTTCTTTTATTAAGATATAAGATGAAAACCCTAATTATCATTCTATAAGCCATTGTCTTACATAAAGTAAGGATAAAATCCTACATTCCAGAGCTTTTCCTTGAGAAAATTAACTGCCTTGTACCCTAATATTACAGCCTTCCCTATGGTCCAGCAAGCATGTATCATCTCTCAATAGAATTATTATGTCTGTTTCAGTATTCACTATGTCAAAATTGTTAATAAGAAAATAAGGATATGAAAACTATATAAATTTATTATTTCCAAAGGCAGAATTTTGCCACTCACTGATATTGAATTGATAAACACTACAGAAAAATATCTAACATTACCTTTATTATATGTTAAATACCTATATATGAATTTTTGTCAACTATTTTATAAACTATATTAATAGACACCCTATTATGCATGGTAGTATATTTGCTCAAGTAAATCTCTAATTGAATTATGTGATTACCACTAATGTAAGCTTTCTCAGATTTTTAGTGTTAACTTTGAGCCATTGGTTCATTTCCAAAAGTTATTCTTTGGAATTTTATTAAAATTCCTCAATCATAGTAACATACAGCATAATCTCTCTCATTCTACTTTACAGTGGGCCCATCTGAAACATATCTATCATCATTTAGAAGTCTTATATGTGTGCTGAGAATGATGGTTTCCAGCTGCATCCATGTCCCTACAAAGGACACAAACTCATCCTTTTTCATGGCTGCATAGTATTCCATGGTGTATATGTGCCACATTTTCTTAATCCAGTCTGTCACTGATGGACATCTGGGTTGATTCCAAGTCTTTGCTATTGTGAATAGTGCCGCAATGAACATAGGTGTGCATGTGTCTTTATAGCAGCATGAATTATAATCCTTTGGGTATATACCCAGTAATGGGATGGCTGGGTCATATGGTACTTCTAGTTCTAGATCCTTGAGGAATCGCCATACTGTTTTCCATAATGGTTGAAATAGTTTATAATCCCACCAACAGTGTAAAAGTGTTCCTATTTCTCCACATCCTCTCCAGCACCTGTTGTTTCCTGACTTTTTAATGATTGCCATTCTAACTAGTTGAGATGGTATCTCATTGTGGTTTTGACTTGCATTTCTCTGATGGCCAGTGATGACG
>NW_016881814.1:0-1956 GCF_001698545.2 Rhinopithecus bieti | reverse complement strand
TTGTTATGTTCTCAGTAGTCATTCAGGAGCAGGTTGTTCAGTATCCATGTAGTTGAGAGATTTTGATTGGTTTTCTTAATCCCGAGTTCTTGTTTGATTGCACTGTGGTCTGACAGACAGTTTGTTATAATTTCTGTTCTTTTACATTTGCTGAGGAGTGCTTTACTTCCAACTATGTGGTCAGTTTTGGAATAAGTGTGATGTGGTGCTGAGAAGAATGTATATTCTGTTGATTTGGGGTGGAGAGTTCTGTAGATGTCTATTAGGTCTGCTTGGTACAGAGTTGTGTTCAATTCCTGGATATCCTTGTTAACTTTCTGTCTCATTGATCTGTCTAAAGTTGACAGTGGGGTATTAAAGACTCCCATTATTATTGTGTGGGAGCCTAAGTCTCTGCCTAAGTCTCTAAGGACTTGTTTTATGAATCTGGTTGTTCCTGTATCGGGTGCATATATATTAGGATAGTTAGCTCTTCTTGTTGAATTTATCCTTTTACCATTATGTAATGGCCTTCTTTGTCTCTTTTGATCTTTGTTGGCTTAAAGTCTATTTTATCAGAGGCTAGGATTGCAACCCCTGCCCTTTTTTTGTTTTCCATTTGTTTGGTAGCTCTTCTTCCATCCCTTATTTTGAGCCTATGTGTGTCTCTGCACGTGAGATAGGTCTCCTGCATACTGCAGACTGATGGGTCTTGACTCTTTATCCAATTTGCCAGTCTGTGTCTTTTAATTGGAGCATTTAGCCCATTTACATTTAAGGTTAATATTGTTATGTGTGAAGTTGATCCTGTCATTATGTTATTAGCTGGTTATTTTCTCATTAGTTGATGCAGTTTCTTCCTAGCATGGATGGCCTTTACATTTTGGCATGTTTTTGCAGTGGCTGGTTCTGGTTGTTCCTTTCTATGTTTAGTGCTTCCTTCAGGAGGTCTTGTAGATCAGGCCTAGTGGTGACAAAATCTCTCAGCATTTGCTTGTCTATAAAGGATTTTATTTCTCCTTCACTTATGAAACTGTTTGGCTGGATATGAAATTCTGGGTTGAAAATTATTTTCCTTAAGAATGTTGAATATTGGTCCCCATTCTCTTCTGGCTTGTGGAATTTCTGCTGACAGATCTGGATAACATCCTGCAGAGTGTTTTCCAACTTGGTTCCATTCTCCCTGTCACTTTCAGGTACACCAATCAGACGTAGATTTGGTCTTTTCACATAGTCCCATATTTCTCAGAGGCTCTGTTAATTTCTTTTACTCTTTCTTCTCTAAACTTGTCTTCTCGCTTCATTTCATTCATTTGATCGTCAATCACTGAAAACTTATCTTCCAGTTGATTGAGTCAGTTACTGAAACTTGTGCATTTGTCACATATTTCTCGTGTCATGGTTTTCATCTCCATCAGGTTGTTTAAGGACTTCTCTACATTGGTTATTCTAGTTAGCCATTTGTCAAATATTTTTTAGTTTCTTTGCGCTGAGTTCGTCATTCCTCCTTTAGCTCAGAGAAGTTTGATTGTCTGAAGCCTCTTCTCTGAACTCGTTAAAATCATTCTCCATCCAGCTTTGTTATGTTGCTGGCGAGGAGCTCTGTTCCTTTAGAGGGGAGAGGTGCTCTGATTTTCAGAATGTCCAGCTTTTCTGCACTGCTTTTCCCCATCTTTGTGGTTTTAGCTACCTTTAGTCTGTGATGATGATGATGTACAGATGGGGTTTTGGTGTGGATGTCCTTTCTATTTGTTATTTTCCTTCTACCAGTCAGGACCCTCAGCTGCAGGTCTGTTGGAGCTTGCTCGAGGTCCACTCCAGATGCTGTTTGCCTGGGTATCAGCAGCGGAGGCTGCGGAAGAGAGAAATCTTGCTGAACAGCAAATGTTGCTGTCTGATCATTCCTCTGGAAGCTTCATCTCAGAGGTGTACCTGGCCGTGTGAGGTGTGAGATGTCAGTCTGCACCCAGTGGGGGA
>NW_016881813.1:0-888 GCF_001698545.2 Rhinopithecus bieti | reverse complement strand
TTTCATGTTTGTTGACCACTTCCCTCTTTTGATTATTCATTTTTTGTAAAATGTCACGTGGGCTTCTCACTGGGAGACAAGGAAGCAAGACAGTGACATGCTTTGCTCTCTGTATAAACTCAGTAGCAAATATGCAGTCATTGGCAACAGCATACTTTGAAAGAAGCGATGCGTCACTGATCATGATTGCATCTGTTACTTATGCTGTGATTTGTGGATTGAAGAGCTCACACAAAGTTTGTACTTTATGTAATTACAGGTAAAATACCACGGTAACTGCAATTGGAACCATGTTGGGGAACTCACGTTATTTAATTAAATCATGGTTATTGGAACTAGGTGGAGCAGTGATGACCTGTACCTCTTTTTCTCCTGATGCTTTCTTTTATACCTGCAATAAACATTTACACTTTTCCTTATATAGACTTTGAAATTTTCCATCAGTTCTAAAACTATTTTAGTTCTTGTTGTTCTTCTGAATCACCCTTTACACTACATTTTACAAATGAGCTTCACTGGTATATAGTATACAGGACTGTTTTTAGTGTCTATATTTAATAGCTTTTAATGGATTGCTTGACTTTGTTTTTAAATTTTAAGTAGATACATCATCTGAGAATTTAAAAGTCTGTCTTTTCCATTCAGATATTTGTTTATCTTATTGGTTTTGCTGTTGTGTGCATTGGCTAGAGACTCCAGGATAATGTTGAATAATATTAATTATAATACTGACTTGAACGGTGTATTAGTCATGTCTCTTATTTTCTGAATTTGATGCTTTGACATCTGGGCCTTGTTGACCCTGGAGGGACTCCACCTCTCAGGATAAGCGAATTGCTGGATGTAATATACGATTTGCCTGCCTGTATGCCTTTCCTATATATCCAG
>NW_016881812.1:0-1441 GCF_001698545.2 Rhinopithecus bieti | reverse complement strand
ATCCATTCCCCATTGCTTGTTTTTGTCAGATTTGTTAAAGGTCAGATGGTTGTAAACGTGTGGTGTTCTTTCTGAGGCCTCTGTTCTGTTCCATTGGTCTATATAACTGTTTTGGTACCAGTAACATCCTGTTTTGGTTACTATAGCCTTATAGTATAGTTTGAAGTCAGGTAGCTTGATGCTTCCAGCTTTGTTTTTTGTTTGTTTGTTTTTTCCTTTTGCTTAGGATTGCCTTGGCAATATGGGCTGTCTTTTGGTTCCATATGAAATTTAAAGTAGTTTTTTCTAATTCTGTGAAGAATCAATGGTAGCTTGATGGGAATAGCATTGAATCTGTAAATTACTTTGGACATTGTGGTTATTTTCACGATATTGATTCTTCTATCCATGCACATGGAATGTTTTTCCATTTGTTTGTGCCCATTTCCTTGGGCACTGGTTTGTAGTTCTACTTGAAGAGGTCCTTCACATCCCTTGTAAGTTGTATTCCTAGGTATTTTATTCTCTTTGTAGCAATCGTGGATGGGAGTTTGCTTATGATTTGGCTCTCTATTATTTGTGTATAGGAATGATTGTGATTTTTGCACATTGATTTTGTATCCTGAGCCTTTGCTGAAGTTGCTTATCAGCTTAAGGAGATTTTGGGCTGAGACGATGGGGTTTTCTAAATATACAGTCGTGTAATCCGCAAACAGAGATAATTTAACATCCTCTCTTCCTATTTGAATACATTTTATTTCTTTCTCTTGCCTGATTGCTCTGGCCAGAACTTCCAATACTATGTTGAATAGGAGTGGTGAGAGAGGGCATCCTTGTCTTGTGCCAGTTTTCAAAGGGAATGCTTCCAGCTTTTGCCCATTCAGTATGTTATTAGCTGTGCATTTGTCATAAATAGCTCTTATTATTTCAAGACATGTTGCATCAATACCTAGTTTATTGAGTGTTTTTAGCATGAAGTGGTGCTGAATTTTATCGAAGGCCTTTTCTGCATCTATTGAGTTAATCATGTGGTTTTTGTCTTTGGTTTCATTTATGTGATGGGTTATATTTATTGATTTGCGTATGTAGAACCAGCCTTGCATCCCAGGGATGAAACCCACTTGATCGTGGTAAATAAGCGTTTTAATGTGCTGCTGGATTCAGTTTGCCAATATTTTATTGAGGATTTTCGCATTGATGTTCATCAGGGATATTGGCCTGAAATTTTCTTTTTTGTTGTGTGTCTGCCAGATTTTCGTATCAGGATGATGCTGGCCTCATAAAATGAGTTAGGGAGGAGTCCCTCTTTTTCTGTTGTTTGGAATAGTTTCAGAAAGAATGGTACCAGCTCCTCTTTGTACCTCTGGTAGAATTTGGCTGTGAATTCATCTGGTCCTGGGCTTTTTTTAGTTGGTAAGCTATTCATTACTGCCTCAATTTCAGAACTTGTTATTGGGTCTAG
>NW_016881811.1:0-766 GCF_001698545.2 Rhinopithecus bieti | reverse complement strand
GTCAAAATAGCCTTCAATGCGTTCCAAGATATCCCATGGCAGATTCCAAGAAATCAGTGTTAGCAAACTGCTGAATGAAAAGAACAGTGTAACACTGTGAGATGAATTCACACATCAAAAGGCAGTTTCTTCCAAAACTTCTTCCAGATTTTATCTGAGGATATCTCCCTTTTCACCATAGGCCTCAATGAGCTTCCAAATATTCCTTTGCTGATTCCACGAAAAAAGTGTTGGCAAACTACTCAAAGCAAAGAATGGTGTAACTCTGTGAGAGGAATTCACACATCACAAGAGAGTTTCTCAGAAAGCTTCTTTCTAGTTTTCAATCTGACAATATTCCTTTTTTTTAATAGGCCTCAATGTGCTCCCAAATATTCCTAAGCAAATTCCACGTAGACACTGTTAGAAAACTGCTCCATGAAAGTAAAGATGGTTACCCACAAGGGGAAGCCCATCAGACTAACAGCAGATCTCTCGGAAGAAACTCTACAAGCCAGAAGAGAGTGGGGGCCAATATTCAACATTCTTAAAGAAAAGAATTTTAAACTCAGAATTTCATATCCAGCCAAACTAAGTTTCATAAGTGAAAGAGAAATAAAATCCTTTACAGATAAGCAAATGCTTAGAGATTTTGTCACCACCAGGCCTGCCTTACAAGAGACCCTGAAGGAAGCACTAAACATGGAAAGGAACAACTGGTACTGGCCCTTGCAAAAACATGCCAAAAGGTAAAGACCATCGAGGCAAGGAAGAAACTGCATCAACT
>NW_016881810.1:0-200 GCF_001698545.2 Rhinopithecus bieti | reverse complement strand
ATGCCTCTCTTGCTCTGGGCCTCGTCGCCCACATATGAATCCTTCTGACCCATGCCCACCATCACGCCCTGGTGCCTGGGGCGCCCCACAATGGAGGGGAAGACGGCCCGGGGGCATCGTCGCCCGCGAAGCCGGCCTTGCACATGCCGGAGCCGTTGTCGACAACGAGCGAGGCGATATCATCATCCATGGTGAGCTGG
>NW_016881809.1:0-2187 GCF_001698545.2 Rhinopithecus bieti | reverse complement strand
GAATTCAGGAAAGCAATCCTCCTTAAATAGCTACAAAAAATATAACATATTTGGAAATAAATTTAACCAATGTGAAAAACTGATACAAGAAACTATAGAACACTTATGAAAGAAATTGAAGAGGACACAAACTGATCTTCCATGCTTATGAATTGAAATAATTAATATTGTTAAAATAATATGACTAACCAAAGCAATCTACAGATTCAGTGTAACTCCTATCAAAATACCAATGACATTTTCACAAAATAGAAAACAATCTTCAAATTTTATGTCAACATAGAGTCTTTTGCATGCTGTTTGTTCTGCCTAGAATACTGTTCCCTTCCCCCTTCATCTCATGAACTCTCATGAGATGCCTGGTCCAGAGCTGAGTTCAAGTCCTGAATATCCCTGTTAATTTTCTGTCTCATTGATCTAATATTGACAGTGGGGTGTTAAAGTCTCCCACTATTATTGTGTGGGAGTCTAAGTCTCTTTGTAGGTCTCTAAGAACTTATTTTATGACTCTGGGTGCTCCTGTATGGGGTGCATATATATTTAGGATAGTTAGCCCTTCTTGTTGCATTGATCCCTTTACCATTACATAATGACCTTCTTCTTCTTTTTTGATCTTTGTTGGTTTAAAATCTGTATCATCAGAGACTAGGATTGCAACCCCTGCTTTTTTTTTTCTCTCTTTTTCTTTTTTTGCTTCCTATTCAGGTGGCAAATATTCCTCCATCTCTTTATTTTGAGCCTATGTGTGTCTTTGCACATGAGATGGGTCTCTTGAATACAGCACACTGATGGGTCTTGACTCTTTATCCAATTTGCCAGTCTTTGTCTTTTAATTGGGGCATTTAGCCCGTTTACATTTAAGGTTAATATTGTTATATGTGAATTTGATCCTGTCATTATGATGTCAGCTGGTTTATTTCAATAGATGCAGAAAACACCTTCAATAAAAGTCAACACCCCTTAATGCTAAAAACTCTCAATAAACTAGGTATTGATGGAACATCCCTCAAAATAATAAGAGCTATTTATGACAAACCCACAGCCAATATCATACTGAATGGGCAAAAGCTGGAAGCATTCCCTTTGAAAACTGGCACAAGACAAGTGTGCCCTTTCTCACCACTCCTATTCAACATAGTATTGGAAGTTCTGGCCAGCGCAATCAAGCAAGATAAAGAACTAAGGCATATTCAAATAGGAAGACAGGAAGTCGAATTGTCTCTGTTTGTGGATGACTTGATTGTACATTTAGAAAACCCCATCGTCTCAGCCCCAAAACACCTTAAGCTGATAAACAACTTCAGCAAGGTCTCAGGATACAAAATCAAGGTGTAAAAATCACAAGCATTCCTACACACCAATAATAGACAAACAGATAACCAAATCATGAGGAAACTCCCATTCACAATTGTTACAAAGAAAATAAAATACCTAGGAATCCAACTTACAAGGGATGTGAAGGACCTCTTCAAGGAGAACTGCAAACCACTGCTCAGGAAACAAGAGAAGACACAAACAAATGAAAAAACATTCTATGCTCATGGATAGGAAGAATCAGTATTGTGAAAATGGCCATACTGCCCAAAGTAATTTATAGATTTAATGCTATTCCCACCAAGCTACCACTGAGTTTCTTCATAGAATTAGGAAAAACTACTTTAACTTTCATATGGAGCCAAAAAAAGAACCCATATAGCCAAGACAATCCTAAGCAAAAAGAACAAAGCTGGAGGCATCATGCTACTTGACTTCAAACTATATTACAAGACTACAGTTACCAAAACAGCATGGCACTGGTACCAAAATAGATATATAGACCAACGGAACAGAACAGAGGCCTCAGAGATAACACCACACATCTACAATCATCTGATCTTTGACAAATCTGACAAAAATAAGTAATAGGGAAAGGATTCCCTATTTAATAAATGGTGTTGGGAAAACTGGCTAGCCATATGCAGGAAACTGAAACTGGACCCCTTCCTTATACTTTATACAAAAATTAACGCAAGATGGATTAAAGACTTAAACATAAGACCTAAAACCATAAAAACCCCAGAAGAAAACCTTGGCAATACCATTCAGAACATAGGTATGGACAAAGTCTTCATGACTAAAACAACAAAAGCCAAAACTGACAAATGGGATTTAATTAAGAGCTTCTACACAGCAAAAGAAACTATCATT
>NW_016881808.1:0-894 GCF_001698545.2 Rhinopithecus bieti | reverse complement strand
CTTTAGAATGCAGCAAATGCCTTAAAGGAGAGGCCTGCTGGGAATTTAAAGCCCCTCAAATCTCTAATTTTGTCAATTCTAGCCAATTCTAGCCACCAAAATGGCTCTACTGTTTCTATCTCCCTAAAAGGGCTCTTCTAGAGTTAGACCATCTAGCTGTGTCCATATCAGCAAAGCCTGCAGGAAATAAACAACTTTATTTTACTTCACTTTAAATTCATTTCACTTTCAAGTTTTATTTTACTTTTAATTGACAAATAATAATTGCACATATTTATAAGGTACAAATTGACATTTTGATACATGCATGGATTGTAGAATGACCAAATAGGGTAATTAGCATATCTATAACCTCAAATATTTGTGTTTTCTTTGCAGTGAGAACATTTAAAATGATCTGTTTTGCTATAAATGTACAATACATTCTTATCAAATATAGTCACCTTGTTCTGCAAGAGAACCCCAGAATTTCTTCCTCCAGCTAACTGTAGCTTTGTACCCATTGACCAACATCTCCCCTTCCTCCATCTACCTCCCACTTCCTGCATCTGGTAACCACTTGCTACTTGCTACTTCTGTTAATTCAACTTTTTTAGATTTCACATATAAGTGAGATCATGTGATATCACTTGTCATTCAATGCTAATTATTGTTCTTAGAGTGTCCTCCTGAAAGACCTACTAAGCATTTTGAAAGTCTACTAAGCATTTTGAAACTTCACATTATGGAGCTATTATGACTTAGCTTTTAGCCCCAACCCCCCACGCCCCAGCAGAGGGCCTTGGACCCAGACAGAGAGCTGTTGTAGGGGTGGAGCCACGGCAGAGAACCTGACTAGGGCAATTTACAGTGGTGCTTTGGGGACAGAACCACCTCAAAGAGCCCCAATTAGGG
>NW_016881807.1:0-1064 GCF_001698545.2 Rhinopithecus bieti | reverse complement strand
TAAAATTTTCTTTTTTTTTTTTTTTTTTTTTTTTTTTTTTTTTTTGAGACAGAGTCTCGCTGTGTCGCCCAGGCTGGAGTGCAGTCGCCGGATCTCGGCTCACTGCAAGCTCCGCCTCCCGGGTTTACGCCATTCTCCTGCCTCAGCCTCCCGAGTAGCTGGGACTACAGGTGCCCGCCACCTCGCCCGGCTAGTTGTTTGTATTTTGTTAGTAGAGACGGGGTTTCACCGTGTTAGCCAGGATGGTCTCGATCTCCTGACCTCGTGATCCGCCCGTCTCGCCCTCCCAAAGTGCTGAGATTACAGGCTTGAGCCACCGCGCCCGGCCTCAACTAAATAAAATTTTCAAGAGTCCATTCATTTTCCAGCTTCCTCGATTCTGAAATCACTACTGCAGTTTGTTCTTTTTTTGCCCTGAGGATAATCTTTTCATTTCTTTTTAAACAGAAACCTTTGTTACTTCCAGGTTTGTGTCAGTAGGCCTAGGGTGTGTCCACGGAAACGGCTCATGCCCTAGTGTTCAGTGGTGCAGCCAATGAGTGACTCGCAGTACAAGAGCAACAGTCACTGTCACAATGCAGGGGGAGTGACCCAGGCTGAACCCACAACAGCCTTGCACTGATATGCAGCCTGGTTATTGGAGGGACAGGGTTGTGATTCTTTACCTGATGTTTTTGTTTTCAGTGTTTCTAACCATGGTCATTTAAGGATATGCATCCAAAGGCAGGAGTAGGATATGTTTCTTGCCCCTAGCATCAAGTTTTGCAGAGCTTGCTCAGCCTTTATGAGAAGTCAGATAATGCTTATTTCCTCAAGAGATTTGCATATTAATATTCATGTTAATGTTCATATAGGTTACCTTTCATTGTGCTTTCTTCTGGGTCCCAAGTCTTTGTACTTTTAGCACTTTTTCCTAGAAGTGTATTGCTGAATTCAAGGTAGCTGCTGACTTTCCCATTGCTTTTGTTTTCAATTGATTTATAGCTGCCGAGGATTTCAACAAGAGAACATACTCTGGAATTGTAACTCACAGGAATTTATTATGTTGTGCCTTGAAGCTCGAC
>NW_016881806.1:0-600 GCF_001698545.2 Rhinopithecus bieti | reverse complement strand
CCCAGTGTCCTTCCACTGGGCAGAGTGTTCTGCCACTTGAATCTAGGCGTAGCCACAGGGCTGGCTTTGGCCATGTTAGCAAAATGGCACAAGCAGAGGCTTGGAAAAGTGCCTGTGTGTATCAACTTGCCCATTTGCTTCTCTGTTCTTTTCACAAGAATAGGGACACACGAGCTTGCTGGAGAACGAGGCATAAGGAGCAGAGCCAAAACCACAAGTTTATTCCAGCCAAGTCAGACATCTCTTGGCCAACTGTCAGTCAGGGGAGACTCTGAACACTGCCCATTTGAGGTTAGTGCAACTCTTTGACTCCAGAACTCATGACTTATGTAATTATTGTATGACCTTAAAGCTGAGTAGGTTTTTTTTTTTCTTTTTTTTTGGTACATAGCATTATCGTGACAATATAAAACTGATACTTTAAATATATTCATTACATTTTAGTTGTGTGCTAGACATAGTTTATTTTAAAATTAGATGCTTCATTTGACAATATCTACAAGAGAGAATCAACACTTTGCTAATCAAAGACTAGAGGCTCATTATCTTGTTAGTTATGAACTTAGCTGGATCAAGGCTGGGTTAAAGTTTCATTAAAAC
>NW_016881805.1:0-765 GCF_001698545.2 Rhinopithecus bieti | reverse complement strand
AATACTAAAATCCTCAATAACATACTGGCAAACTCAATCCAGTAGCACACCGCAAAGCTTATCCACCATGATCAAGTGGGCTTCATCCCTGGGATGCAAGGCTGGTTCAACATATGCAAATCAATAAACATAATCCAGCATATAAACAGAACCAAAGACAAAAACTACATGAATATCTCAATAGATGCAATTGACAAAATTCAACAGCCCTTCATGCTAAAAACTCTCAATAAATTTGGTATTGATGGAACGTATCTGAAAATAATAAGAGCCATCTATGACAAACCCACAGTCAATATCATACTGAATGGGCAAAAACTGGAAGCATTCCCCTTAAAAACCGGCACAAGACAGGGACAGGGATGCCCTCTCTCACCACTCGCATTCAACATAGTGTTGGAAGCTGTGGCCAGGGCAATCAGGCAAGAGAAAGAAGTAAGGATATTCATTTAGGAAAAGAAGAAGTCAAATTGTCCCTGTTTGCAGATGACATGATTGTATATTTAGAAAACCCCATCTTCTCAGCCCAAAATCTCCTTAAGCTGATAAACAACTTCAGCAAAGTCTCAGGATACAAAATCAATGTGCACAAATCACAAGCATTCTTATACACCAATAACAGACAAATAGAGAACCAAATCATTAATGAACTCCCCTTCACAATTGGTTCAAAGAGAATAAAATACCTAGGAATCTTAACTTACAAGGGATGTGAAGGACCTCTTCAAGGCGAACTACAAACCACTGCTCAATGAAATTAAAGAG
>NW_016881804.1:0-458 GCF_001698545.2 Rhinopithecus bieti | reverse complement strand
ACCTGTGGACAAGCCTGCTCCACACACTGCCATAGGTACCCACCCAAATATTCCTCACAGGGGCCTGGAGAAATGCCCATGCAGCCTGCTTTCACCACTACCAGTGCCCATGCATGCTACCAAGGGATCCGAGGTCCGACCCCCAGCTGCTACTGTCATCTCCAGTGCCACAAGTGTCACCAAGGTCCTTTGGGCTGGCCTCCTACTGCCACCTCTGATCCCAGCACACACCACCTGGAGGCCCAAGGGCCAGCCCACTCAGGTACCCTACTGCCACCAAAAACTGGCAAGCCTGGCCTGGTGCTGCCAGTCTAGTACTTGTATATGCCATCAATGTGCCTGAGGACTGGCCTGCTGTCCTCCCCATCACCATCAAGGCCTCACCACAGCATCCCCCACTACTAACAATTACACTGTAAGCCACTGAGGAACTTACCTGACACTGATGTTGATTACAG
>NW_016881803.1:0-4467 GCF_001698545.2 Rhinopithecus bieti | reverse complement strand
GCCAGTATTTTATTGAGGATTTTCACATCGATGTTTATCAGGGATATTATCCTGAAATTTTGTTTTTTTGGTTGTGTCTCTGCCAGGTTTTGGTATCAGGATGATGCTGGCCTCATTAAATGAGTTAGGGAGGATTCCCTTTTCTATTGTTTGGAATAGTTTTAGAAGGAATGGTGTAAGCTCCTCTTTGTACCTCTGGTGGAATTCGGCTGTGAATCCGTCTGGTCCTGGACTTTTTTGGTTGGCAGGCTATTAATTACTGCCCCAATTTCTGAACTTGTTATTGATCTATTCAGGGATTCAACTTCTTCCTGGTTTAGACTTGGGAGGGTGTATGTGTCCAGAAATGTATCCATTTCTTCTATATTTTCTGGTTTATTTGTGTAGAGGTGTTTATAGTATTCTCTGATGGTAGCTTGTATTTCTGTGGGATCAGTGGTGATATCCCCTTTATCATTTTTTATTGCTTCTATTTGATTCTTCTCTCTTTTCTTCTTTGTCCGGCTAGGGGTCTATTTTGTTGATCTTTTCAAAAAACCAACTCCTGGATTCATTGATTTTTTTTGAAGAGCTTTTTGTGTCTCCTTATCTCCTTCAGTTCTACTGTAATCTTAGTTATTTCTTGTCTTGTGCTAGCTTTTGAATTTGATGGCTCTTGCTTCCCTAGTTCTTTTTTTTTTTTTTTTTGAGATGGAGTCTTGCACTGTTGCCCGGGCTGGAGTGTGCAGTGGCACAATCTTGGCTTACTGCAACCTCCACCTCCCAGGTTCAAACGATTCTCTTTGCCTCAGCCTCCCAAGTGGCTGGGATTACAGGTGCCCGCCACTATGCCCAGCTAATTTTTTTGTATTTTTAGTAGAGACGGGGTTTCACTATGTTGGCCAGGCTGGTCTTGAACTACTGACCTCATGATCTGCCCGCCTTGGCCTCCCAAAGTGCTGGGATTACAGACGTGAGCCACTGCACCCAGGTCACTCTCCAGTTCTTTTAATTGTGATGTTAGGGTGTCCATTTTAGATCTTTCCTGCTTTCTCTTGTGGGCATTTCGTGCTATAAATTTCCCTCTAAACGCTCCTTTAGCTGCGTCCCAGAGATTCTGGTATGTTGTTTTTGTTCTCATTGGTTTCAAAGAACTTACTTATTTCTGTCTTGATTTCATTAGTTACCCAGTAGTCATTCAGGAGCAGGTTGTTCACTTTCAATGTAGTTGTGCGGTTTTGAGTGAGTTTCTTAATCCTGAGTTCTAATTTGATTGCACTGTGGTCTGAAAGACTGTTACGATTTCCGTTCTTTTGCATTTGCTGAGAAGTGTTTTACTTCCAGTTATGTGGTCAATTTTAGAGTAAGTGTGATGTGGTGCTGAGAAGAATGTATATTCTGTTGATTTGGGGTGGAGAGTTCTGTAGATGTCTATTAGGTCTGCTTGGTCCAGAGCTGAGTTCAAGTCCTGAATATCTTTGTTTATTTTCTGTCTCTTTGATCTAATAGTGACAGTGGGTGTTAAAGTCTCCCACTATTATTGTGTGGGAGTCTAAGTCTCTTTGCAGGTCTCTAAGAACTTGCTTTATGAATCTGGGTGCTCCTGTATTGGGTGCATATATATTTAGGATAGTTAGCTGCTCTTGTTGGATTGATCCCTTTACCATTATGTAATGCCCTTCTTTGTCTCTCTTGATTTTTGTTGGTTTAAAGTCTGTTTTATCAGAGACTAGGATTGCAATCTCTGCTTTTTTTTTTTTTCTTTCCATTTCCTGGGTAAATATTCCTCCATCCTTTTATTTTGAGTCTATGTGTGTCTTTGGGTGTGAGATGGGTCTTGACTCGGTCTAATTTGCCAGTCTGTGTCTTTTAATTGGGGCATTTAACCCATTTACACTTAAGATTAATACTGTTATGTGTGAATTTGATCCTGTTATTATGATGCTACCTGGTTATTTTGCCCGTTAGTTGATGCAGTTTCTTCATAGTGTCGATGGTGTTTATAATTTGGTATGTTTTTGCAGTGGCTGTTACTGGTTTTTCCTTTCCATGTTTTGTGCTTCCTTCAGGAACTCTTGTAACGCAGACCTGGTGATGACAATGTCTCTCAGCATTTGTCTGTAAAGGATTTTATTTCAGCTTCGCTTATGAAGCTTAGTTTGGCTGGGTGTGAAATTCTGGGTTGAAAATTCTTTTCATAAAGAATGTTGAATATTGACTCCCACTCTCTTCTGGCTTGTAGGGTTTCTGCAGGGAGATCCGCTGTTAGTCTGATGGGCTTCCCTTTGTGGGTAACCTGACCTTTCGGTCTGCCTACCCTTAACCTTTTTTCCTTCATTTCAACCTTGCTGAATCTGATTGATGATTATGTGTCGTGGGGTTGTTCTTCTCAAGGAGTATCTTTGTGGTGGTCTCTGTATTTCCTGAGTTTGAATGTGGGCCTGTCTTGCTAGGTTGGGGAAGTTCTCCTGGATAACATCCTGAAGAGTGTTTTCCAATTTGGTTCCATTCTTCTCATCACTTTCAGGTACACCAGTCAAACGTAGGTTTGGTCTTTTCACATAGTCCCATATTTCTTGGAGGCTTTTCCTTCCTTTTTCATTCCTTTTTCACTCTTCTCTAATCTTGTCTTCATGCTTTATTTCATTAAGTTGATCTTCAATCTCTGATATCCTTTCTTCTGCCTGATCGATTTGGCTGTTGATACTTGTGTATGCTTCATGAAGTTTTCGTGCCATGTTTTTCAGTTACATCAGGTCATTTATGTTCTTCTCTAACCTGGTTATTCTCGTTAGCAATTCCTCTAACTTTTTTTCAAGGTTCTTAGCTTCCTTGTATTGGGGTTAGAACATGCTCCTTTAGCTCGGAGGAGTTTATTACCTACCTTCTGAAGCGTACTTGTCAATTCATCAAACTTATTCTCCATCCAGTTTTGTTCCCTTGCTGGCGAGGAGTTGTGATCCTTTGGAGGAGAAGAGGCATTCTGGTTTTTGGAATTTTCAGCCTTTTGCGCTGGTTTTCTCATCTTCGTGGATTTATCTACCTTTGGTCTTTGATGTTGGTGACCTTCGGATGGGGTTTCCAAGTGGAAGTCCTTTTGTTGATATTGATGCTATTCCTTTCTGTTTGTTAGTTTTCCTTCTAACAGCCCCCTCTTCTGCAGGTCTGCTGCAGTTAGTTTGCTGGAGGCCCACTCCAGACCCTGTTTGCAAGGTTGCAGAACAGCAAAGGATATTGTTGCCTCTTTCTTCCTCTGGAAGCTTCGTCCCAGAGGGGCACCCACCAGATGCCAGCCAGAGTTCTCCTGTATGAGGTGTCTGTGGACCCCTGCTGGGAAGTGTCTCCCAGTCAGGAGGCATGGAGTCAGGGACCCACTTGAGAAGGCAAGTCTGTCCCTTAGCAGAGCACGAACACTGTGCTGGGAGATCTGCTGCTCTCTTCAGAGCAAGCAGGCAGGGACGTTTAAGTCTGCTTAAGCAGCGCACACAGCTGCGCCTTTCCCCAGGTGCTCTGTCCCAGGGAGATGGGGGTTTTATCTGTATGCCCCTGACTGGGGCTGAACAGTTGATAATCTTATTGAGCGTCACTTATATGTGACAAGTAGCTTTTTTCTTACTACTTTCAACATTGCCTTTAGGCTTTTAATATTTGATTATATGGTGTCTTTGTAAGGATCTCTTTCGACTTGTCCTACTTGGAATTCATTGAGCTTCTTGGATGTATTCCAATTCATGACTTTCAGCCAGTTTGGGGAGTTTTTGCCCACTGTCATATCAAATAATATTTGTCTCTTTCTATTTTCTGTCTGAGTCTCCCATCGTTCCTATATTGGTGTGCCTAAAGAAGTATTTTAGGCTCTTTCACTCTTCTGTATTGTTTTTAATTTTTTCTCCTCTAATTTTTTCACCTCTGACTCAGTATTTTCAAATGCATTATCTTCAAATTTGCAGATTTGCTTGCCTCCTGAAATCTGTTTTTAAACCACTCTAGTGAAGTTTTCAACTTGGTCATTCTATTTTTTTCAGCTCCATAGTCTCTTTTGGAGTCCTCCTTCATTTCTCTTCGTTGATAGGCTCATTTTGCTCGTTTTCCTGATTCACATTAGTTCTTTGTGCCTTTTGTTCTTTCAGCGTAGGATAGTTGTCTTTGTCTAGTAAGTCCAGTGTCTGTCTAGTAAGTCCAGTGTTTTCCTCTGGGAAAGTTTGTCAATTTATTTTGCTTCTTTGAATGGGCCAGGGTTTTCTTCTTTTTTATATGTCTTTGTTCTTTTGTTGAAAATTAGATATTTGAGAAAGTGGCCACCTCTTCCAATCTTTGCAGACTGACTCTGTGCTAGGGAAATCTTTAAAAGATTGACTGGGTATGTTCTGTGTCTGAAAACTGAAGATCATCTTAGATCTTTTCTGAACATATTGTTTTGCCTGGACCTGTGTGTGGCTTTTTTCAATTCCCCATGGCTTCTATTCAACATCTTTATTATTATTATTA
>NW_016881802.1:0-765 GCF_001698545.2 Rhinopithecus bieti | reverse complement strand
AAGAGACAAAGAAGGCCATTACATAATGGTAAAGGGATCAATGTAATGAGAAGAGCTAAGTATTCTAAATATATATGCACCCAATACAGGAGCACCCAGATTCATAAAGCGAGTCGTTAGAGACCTGCAAAGAGACTTAGATTCCACACAATAATAATGGGAGACTTTCACATCCCACTGTCATGAGACAGAAGCTTAACAAGGATATCCAGGACTTGAACTCAGCTCGGCACCAAGCAGACCTAATAGACATCTACAGAACTCTCCACCCCAAATCAACAAAATATACATTCTTCTCAGCACCACATCACACTTATTCCAAAATTGACCACATAGTTGGAAGTAAAGCACTCCTCAGCAAATGTAAAAGAACAGAAATCACAACAAACTGCCTCTCAGACCACAGTGCAATCAAATTAGAACTCAGGGTTAAGAAACTCACTCAAAACCACACAACTACATGAAAACTGAACAACCTGCTCTGGAGTGACTACTGGGTAAATAACAAAATGAAGGCAGAAATAAAGATGTTCTTTAAAACCAATGAGAACAAAGACGCAATGTACCAGAATCTCTGGGACACATTTAAAGCAGTGTGTAGATGGAAATTTATAGCACTAAATGCCCACAAGAGAAAGCAGAAAAGATGGAAAATTGACACCATAACATCACAACTGAAAGAACTAGGGAAGCAAGAACAAACAAATTCAAAAAGCTAGCAGAAGGCAAGAAATAACTAAAATCAGAGCAGAATTGAAGGCGATA
>NW_016881801.1:0-766 GCF_001698545.2 Rhinopithecus bieti | reverse complement strand
TATATCTATTTTGGTACCAGTACCATGCTGTTTTGGTTACTGTAGCCTTGTAATGTCATTTGAAGTCAGGTAGCATGATGCCTCCAGCTTTGTTCCTTTTGCTTAGGATTGTCTTGGCTATACAGGCTCTTTTTTGGTTCCATATGAAATTTAAAGTAGTTTTTTCTAATTCTGTGAAGAAAGTCAATTGTAGCTTGATGGGAATAGCATTGAATCTATAAATTACTTTGGGCAGTAGGGCCATTTTTACGATATTGATTCTTCCTATGCATGATCATGGAATGTTTTTCCATTTGTTTGTGTCCTCCCTTATTTCCTTGAGCAGTGGTTTGTAGTTCTCCTTGAAGGGATCCTTCACATCCCTTGTAAGTTGTATTCCTAGGTATTTTATTCTCTTTGTAGCAGTTGTGAATGGGAGTTCACTCATGATTTGACTCTCTGTTTGCTTACTATTGGTGTATAGGAATGCTTGTGATTTTTGCATGCAATAAACTGGGTATTGATGGAATGTATTTCAAAATAATAAGAGCTGTTTATGATAAACCCACAGCCAATATCACACTGAATGGGCAGAAGCTGGAAGCATTCCCTTTGAAAACTGGCACAAGACAAGGATGCACTCTCTCACCACTTCTATTCAACATAGTAATGGAAGTTCTGGCCAGGGCAGTCAGGCAAGAGAAAGAAATAAAGGGTATTCAAACAGGAAGAGAGGAAGTCAAGTTACCTCTCTTTGCAGATGACATGATTGTATATTTAGAAAACC
>NW_016881800.1:0-765 GCF_001698545.2 Rhinopithecus bieti | reverse complement strand
GTGAATAGTGCCTCAATAAATATACATGTGCATGTGTCTTTATAGCAGCATGATAATCCTTTGGGTATATATCCAGTAATGGAATGGCTGGGTCAAATGTTATTTCTAGTTCCAGATCCTTGAGGAATCGCCACACTGTCTTCCACGATGGTTGAACTAGTTTACAGTCCCACCAACAGTGTAAAAGTGTTCCTATTTCTCCATATCCTCTCCAGCACCTGTTGTTTCCTGACTTTTAATGATCGCCATTCTAACTGGTGTGAGATGGTATCTCATTCTGATTTTGATTTGCATTTCTACAATGGCCAGTGATGATGAGCACTTTTCATATGTCTGTTGGCTGCATAAATGTCTTCTTTTGAGAAGTGTCTGTTCATATCCTTTGCCCACATTTTGATGGGGTTGTTTGTTTTTTTCTTGTAAATTTGTTTGAGTTATTTGTAGATTCCGGATATTGGCCCTTTGTCAGGTGAGTAGATTGCAAAACAATTTTTCCCATTCTGTAGGTTGCCTGTTCACTCTGATGCTAGTTTCTTTTGCTGTGCAGAAGCTTTTAGTTTAATTAGATCCCATTTGTCAATTTTGGCTTCTGTTGCCATTACTTTTGGTGTTTTAGACATGAAGTCCTTGCCCATGCCTATGTCCTGGATGATATTGCCTACGTTTTCTTCTAGGGTGTTTATAGTTTTAGGTCTAACATTTACGTCTTCAATCCATCTTGAATTAATTTTTGTATAAGGTGTAGGGAAGGGATCCAATTTCAGC
>NW_016881799.1:0-459 GCF_001698545.2 Rhinopithecus bieti | reverse complement strand
TCTATTATTTACACCTATATCTATTATATCTATTATATCTATATTTTTATCTATATCTATTATATCCACATTGTACACCTATATCCATTATATCTATTATATCCATATTTTATACTTGTATCTATCATATCTCTTATATCTATATTTTACACCTATATCTATTATATCTATTATGTCTATATTTTATACCTATATCTATTATATCCATTATGTCTATATTTTATACCTATATCTATTATATCTACTATGTCTATATTTTACACCTATATCTATTATATCTATTACGTCTATATTTTATACGAATCTCTATTATATCTATTATGATTATATTTTATACCTGTATCTATTATATCTATGTCTATATTTTATACCTGTACCTATTATTTCTATTATGTCTATATTTTATACCTATATCTATTATAAATCTATTGTGTCTATATTTTGTACCTATGTCTATTA
>NW_016881798.1:0-203 GCF_001698545.2 Rhinopithecus bieti | reverse complement strand
ACGCTTTGCTAATTTTTGGATTTTAGTAGAGACTGGGTTTCACCATATTGGCCAGGCTGGTCTCGAACTCTTGACCTCGGGTGATCCACCCACCTCGGCTTCCCAAACTGCTGGGATTACAGGTGTGAGCCACCACGCCCTGCCTCTTCAGCTTTCTAAAGAATGCCAAGTATTTTCCAAAGTTGTTCCACTTTGTACTCCCT